>NC_025691.1:27389698-27425185 GCF_000633955.1 Camelina sativa
AAAACAACCCATCTTTTTTTCCTTTGATCGTTAAATTCATCTTAATGATTTTCTCAGTGTTTGCAAGCTCTTCTTGGAGATAATCTTTATCGTGAGCCTTTCTCTTGGCTTCTTTTATGAGATTTACGATATCTGAGATCGGAGATTCTTCCACTTCTCTTGCAGTTAATGGCACGTACATATCGATATATGCATTACCGTAGTATCCATCGGGCAAAGGTGGATCCACAACGTCGCGGATTCCTACTGATAAACCCAAAACAGTGACTCCATCTCGATCCAAATTGAGAGCTTTAACTCTTGACTTCCACAAATAAGCTCCTATAACTTCGAAAGTAGTGAGAACCTCATTAGAGAATCCGTACTCTTTCAGTGTAGCTTCTTTCAATCTTCTTATGCTATCAGCTCTAATATTTATTTTCTCAGTTACCTTAAAACATTTATAAACAAGGACATAATTAAAATATTACCTTAGATTCAAAAACATATAGTTTTGTGCACATGCATACCCAATCATCCGTTGGTAAGTAGGGTGAAGCTGCCGTGTCGCCACCGGGAAGAAACGGAAGTTGATCATCGTCTTCCGGCTTCCCCACAAGTCTTTCTCTTTCCCAAACCGGTGTCAACTCTGGTTTCTTCTTACCGCCGGCCAACTCCGTTAAGGTACACATGATATGACCTTCTCCATATCCATCGCACATTGCATGTGTCATGGCCATCCCTAACACGAATCCTCCACATCCAAATAACTGAGAAAAATTAAATGATCCAAAAACCAAACCATATTTATTGAGAACTTGTTAGATATACATTTTTGGGATACCTTTTTCAAAAAAACCCCTTTTTGAACATTTTTAGTTTTACCCTCTTTTACACTATTACAATATGTTAAATTCATTTTTTTTTAAAAATTTAGGTTTGGGTTCTCTATTTTACATTTATGATATAGTTTTGAAGAGGTAAGATTTGGTATTTTGAGATAGGACTTAAAATTTATTCATTTTTACATAGAAAATGAGTATTTTTGAAAATGGACAAAATGAAAATAGATTTTTGAAAAATGACTTAGGAAAAATAGTATGTTTAAAAATTTCATTATTTTATTTACGGTTAAAATGGTTTTTAAATTAAAAAATCTGAAAAACTGAGTCCGAAATTAAGCTAAACAATAAATAAGATAGAAAAATTAGTTTTCATTTAAAACCAAGGATAACCAAAACGAAAAAAAAAACCGAATAATTCGAACCAAAATCGGGAATTAACACCTCAAAAAATATAAATGATTTGTGTACCTGCAAAGCAAAAGGTCGATAACCATCGTTCTCCACATGAAGTTCAGGCAAGAACTTCAAGGCCGTATCTGAGTCAATGTTCTCCAGATTATTCAAAGAAGAGAGCTCCACATTTTCAGTAGTAGCCACCGTGAAAGGCACACCACCTTCGTCGCCACCACAGCTCAATTTAAGCTTCCTGTCAGTCTCCTGCCGCTTCAAACTCCCTGACAGTGGATAGTAATACACAAGAAGATCGGACAAAGCCTCCCTAAGCAGAGATTCGGCGCTTGCATCATCATCATCATCATCAACAACGTTCTTGGCATTGAAAACGTAACATACCTTGTAAATGACGTCATTGTAAGAATCATTGTCAAGTGTTAAATTATTACGTGTTCAAGGCGAGAGGCATGAATGCTATCAGTGGTGTGGATGAATTCCGACTTATCTAAGGATGAAAGTCAGCCAGTCAAGCATAGACACCAGACGTCTCATGAAGGTACATCCAGTGTAAAAGGAATAAACTAGATCACCAAGATAATTTGAATATCTGAAAATGGCACCAGATGAGACAATTGAAGTTATCGGAAAGACTTACAAATATTATAAACTAGTGAAGAAAATGTTGAAGTGTCTGCCTGCAAAGTTATCTGCTATGTTGGTATGAAAGTTGCTAGTAACACTGACTCAATGAACTTTGTGGATTTAGTTGGGATTCTGAAGTCTAGGCGAACTTTCTATCTAAAATATAATGGCACTCGTTAACTAAACTAAGACTTGATGTAAATAAGTTGTACCCCAATAGAGTACCGCAAGTCTCACACACACTTGGTAGTATTTAACGACCAAATCATATAGACCAATTAAATAAGCACATAATAAACAATATATATTTAAATAAAGCTAGAATGCCATAAATTGCCTCTCCCAATCTTTTGAAGATGTATTGGTCTGTCTGAAATAGTTTCTGTATAATACAAGAAGTGATACAGGATTGTTGTTAGTTTGTGTGCATATAAAGTTTTTATAAGGTTTGAGAATAAAATATTGAAAGACGGTATGAGGATGAATTAAAGGAAAATTATTATTTTATTGGTTGATTAAATTGGAGTTTTACAAGAAAAAACAATAGCAAAATGAAAAAATGTTATTTCTTATAGAATTTGGAAATCTTCTCTTATGGTGATTAGGAAGTCTTGTTGGATATATAAGTAGGTGTTGGGCACGTCCTAGAGAAGGAAGATAGTTAAGCAAAAAGATAAATCTTATAAAGTTTTATGTGTTTGTGTGCGGCTTAGTTTCACGATTTGGTGCTTGTGTGATTAAATTTCTTTCTTCGTCGATTTCAAGTGTGTGTGAAGGTTGTTTCAAAGAACTGAAGTCTAGATTCAGTGAGAGTTAAGCCTAAAATTAGGTTATCTTGGTTTAAATAAAAGTTCTGTGTGAGTTTAGTTAAGGGTTCACGAATGTTACACGTGGAACCATATAGTAGAATTTGAAGAAGCAAATTATTCTACAGAAGCATAAATGGGTGACGTGGCTTCTTCTAAGATGTTTTATTTTGGGTGATGTAGATGGCTTTAGGAATTAGGAGTCTTAAGCTACTCCTTTTATTAGTAAATAATTCTAATTAAGTTATTCTAGTTGTCCGCGTGTGGTCAATAAGTTAGAAAACGGTTTAACATAGTAGTTTTATTAAGGCTTAGAGTGGTTGGTCCATATTGGTATGCTAAACTCCATACTGAACCTGAAGTATGCAGCAGTTTTAAAGCAGACCAAAAAATGCACACCGGTAGAAAGATTTTGGTATGCAGTTATTAATTTGTTGGTTGATATATTCAACACTCAATTATATGTTTATCATAAACCAGAATAACACAACATTTAACTTCAAGTGACATGATGAAAAACAAGATACCAGTAAAAAGAAGAACGTCACATATTTTTTATCTATTCGCGCCCAACACTTTCCTTATATCACGAATACAAGAGACTTACAAGAACAGAGGAGTCTCTCGCTGCTATGGTAAGAACATAAACGTAAGAAACATTTCCGAATCCACGAGTTGATCTGCTGTTAGAATTTTGAGTTCCCTTTTTTTTTAACTCACTATCCTCCCACTGCTGTCTAGAAGTAAAAGAGCCATCGCAATCTTGCATTTCATCATAGTTACCTTTTTCAACAAGTAAACTTACCAAACACAAGAATGTGAAACGTAGAAAAAAAAAACCAAAACCTTAACAAAACAGTCATGGAAATGAGATATCAACAAAGAAGCAGCGATACGTGTCTCTCTTGCAATAACTTTAGTTACAATCTGACCTTACGATCTCCTCGGCATGAAGGGGCATAAAAACTAGAGCAAAGTTTGCCTCCATGCTCATGTTGCAGAGATAGAGAAGGAGAAAAAGAAGAAGGAGAAGGCTAGCGAGTTTTGCCATTTCTTCAACAAATAAATGAGAAGAATTTGTTGCTATGAGTGATTTGAAGGAAGAAGCTGGAGTAGGATTTTGAAGTTTCTAAACAAGAGGCAGGAATTGGGTTATTTTCTTTTGAAGTTTGAAGCAGTCAGACTTTATTTGCATGGACATTACTTTAGAGAGTTTTTGAGTAGAAGTTTCTAGTGATGCAACAGTACCACTCTAGTTTTATTATTGTGATGCACTTTGACAAAAAACCAAAAAAGTCATCTCAAAAAAAGAATTGGTTCGAGGAAATAAAAAAGATTGGGAAACTTCTGAATGCTATATAATGATTTAGATATGACAAAGGAGAGACCAGAAAACAGAATACAAAGTCAAAGGTTTTTGCATATATGAAATGGAAACAAGAACATTGAGGTTGATCTAGAGGAGTATACCAAAATCTGGATAGGTTTGTCATTCAAGATTTTGGTCACTGGAGATTCTACTTTAAGCAAAGATGCTTTTGCAGGCTCCAGGAACTTCATTAGATAAAATGGCAAAGTAAGTCAGAAACAGGGAGAACAAAATCATCTTGTCAAGTTAGTAGTGATGTTACGAAGTAGGTTAGAGTGACCAAAAGAGTTTTAAATCCGGTTAGATTAATGTTTTTTACAAAACAGGTTCAATGTTTTAAACAAATTCAATTTACGAATATGTATGAGTACTTAACGAGATTTAGTGTGAGAGCAAACGCTTAACTGTGCTCCCTTCTCCAAAAGTGGAATCGTTGGCCAAACCATGTTCTGCTTTCCAGTTTACAAGGATTGTCCTCCTATCTCATATTCCTAAAAACTGAAACAGAGCAAAACGGAAAAACTATCTCATATTCCTAATTCACAGTTTTACTTTTTACCCTCCTTCCATTTCCAGAAGCGCGGCCGAGCTCTAGGATATGTTAATGGCTCAGGCGTTATATCAAAAACAAAAAAAGGCGAATTCTTTACGCTGCTGGTTCAAGCCCCTTTCGAGTCGTGTTCAAAAAGTTTTTCAAAGAACCAATCACGTCTCTGAATCTTCTGCTTCTTCTTCAATTACAGTTGGGAGCGATCCTTCTCTGCTGAAACCCGGGTTTAGGAACTTGGCAACAAAAGCCCATAGCTTATAAACATCCTCAAAGTTTGTCAAAAAGCTAAGAGAAGCTGTGACAACCTCAAATCGCACAAACCCATTTTTTCCACCGCGCTTACCAGCTTCTCTCTGAAGATGCAAAGAGCTATCTTCCTTGATCCTAGCGCCCCCACGGTGGTTTCTCGGAAGATCCATTATGCGTATGTGACTCAAGATACCAATACCAAGAGATACACCTTCTCTCTCAGCCAGTTTCAGAACAACTTCTGGACTTACAAACCCTTTGCTTTTATCTTTCACGTTGAAAGCAACCGCTGCTCCTCTTTCGTACTTTATCTTTGGGCCATAAATCTGCACAAGGTTCATGTATCTGCTGCTACCATCACTGCCTGATTCAGGCACTTTCAGCTGTAGCAAAGAGATCACAAGCCAGTTAATCAGAAATCTGAGCCTAGTTGTCGTTTTATTAAGACCTAACATATTCACATGATCAATATGGCTGCAAACAATCTCTGGCTCTCTTCTGTCCCAATCATCCTCATTTTGGTTTTCACCATCACTTTCGTCATACACACTGGCCAAAGAAGCTTCACCTTGGTCCAGACTATGACTGATACGGTCCATGTTAAATGAAACCCGTGTTCCTCTACTCGGTTGTTCATCTTCCACACCCAAAAGCCTCCCACCAGTACCCCTTCTCCCCAATAACCTAAACTCACCTTCTGTTTCTCGTCTAATTGCATTATCTTTCATCTCTGAAGAAATCTTGGAGCTTGAGCCATTTGATCCAAAACCAGATCCTGCGCGATAGACAATGTTACCGCAGTTTTCTTCCTGTATCTCTTGCATTTGGAGATTACTATTAGAGTTCCTCAGATTCCGTGATGGCGTTGAGTTTGTCTCCTGAGTAACTGACATAACTGCAGCATCAAACGAGAGGACATCTTTACCATCATACATAGGACTACTGTAACTCTTTGCTACCGGTTTTGGTGATTGACGTTTGCTGGTAAACCAAAACGGTGGCAATGGAGAGGCGATTTTATGGTGGTTCAAGTGACCTGCACGGTCAGACCCAAGCGGACTTTGACCCAAATCAATCCAAAACGAATTATCAGACGACTCATCTTCACTGAAAGCAGGGCTTTTCATCAACTCTCCAACCGAAACACTTTCATTTTCTTCAAATATGGTACTACTAGTCCCATCTCTATCAGAGGTATTATCTTCTAAAAGCTCTGTCTCAAACACATCCCTCACTTGAGCTGCAGTGTATGCACCAGAGAATACCGGCATCTGAGCACCTCTACGAGCAGCTACTGTGGTTGCCGCCGGTTTATCTCCGCCATATGTACCAAGCTCATGATCTTCAAGACCAACCAATCCGTCCAGACCATCTATCGAATCACTGAGATATAACGGATACTGAGGTGTGATCTTCACTATTCCTGATCCTGTTTTACCGGACTGACTCTGAAGATTACCCATCACCGACTTCTTAATCAACAGGCAACCAAAACCTGTAGGATCATGCCCAAATACCTTGTAGAAGGAGGTGATGATAAACTCTGGTCGAAACAATGATAAACCGAGCGAATCCATATCTTTGGGACCTAAAGAACCAGCGTCAAGCAACACATGCCAGTTGTTCTGCTGAGCAAGAGCCATCCACTGATAAGAGTACTTAGATCCAGTAACCCTAGACTGAGCAGGAAACACAAACAACCCAACCCCAGAATCCTTTTTCTTCCTCTTCTTATGAGACAAACGCTTCTTCAAATCCGTGGAACACAGCTTCAAAGTTGGCCATTTAAACCAAGCGTTATAAGCTTTTGCNCTCATATTCCTAATTCACAGTTTTACTTTTTACCCTCCTTCCATTTCCAGAAGCGCGGCCGAGCTCTAGGATATGTTAATGGCTCAGGCGTTATATCAAAAACAAAAAAAGGCGAATTCTTTACGCTGCTGGTTCAAGCCCCTTTCGAGTCGTGTTCAAAAAGTTTTTCAAAGAACCAATCACGTCTCTGAATCTTCTGCTTCTTCTTCAATTACAGTTGGGAGCGATCCTTCTCTGCTGAAACCCGGGTTTAGGAACTTGGCAACAAAAGCCCATAGCTTATAAACATCCTCAAAGTTTGTCAAAAAGCTAAGAGAAGCTGTGACAACCTCAAATCGCACAAACCCATTTTTTCCACCGCGCTTACCAGCTTCTCTCTGAAGATGCAAAGAGCTATCTTCCTTGATCCTAGCGCCCCCACGGTGGTTTCTCGGAAGATCCATTATGCGTATGTGACTCAAGATACCAATACCAAGAGATACACCTTCTCTCTCAGCCAGTTTCAGAACAACTTCTGGACTTACAAACCCTTTGCTTTTATCTTTCACGTTGAAAGCAACCGCTGCTCCTCTTTCGTACTTTATCTTTGGGCCATAAATCTGCACAAGGTTCATGTATCTGCTGCTACCATCACTGCCTGATTCAGGCACTTTCAGCTGTAGCAAAGAGATCACAAGCCAGTTAATCAGAAATCTGAGCCTAGTTGTCGTTTTATTAAGACCTAACATATTCACATGATCAATATGGCTGCAAACAATCTCTGGCTCTCTTCTGTCCCAATCATCCTCATTTTGGTTTTCACCATCACTTTCGTCATACACACTGGCCAAAGAAGCTTCACCTTGGTCCAGACTATGACTGATACGGTCCATGTTAAATGAAACCCGTGTTCCTCTACTCGGTTGTTCATCTTCCACACCCAAAAGCCTCCCACCAGTACCCCTTCTCCCCAATAACCTAAACTCACCTTCTGTTTCTCGTCTTATTGCGTTATCTTTCATCTCTGAAGAAATCTTGGAGCTTGAGCCATTTGATCCAAAACCAGATCCTGCACGATAGACAATGTTACCGCAGTTTTCTTCCTGTATCTCTTGCATTTGGAGATTACTATTAGAGTTCCTCAGATTCCGTGATGGCGTTGAGTTTGTCTCCTGAGTAACTGACATAACTGCAGCATCAAACGAGAGGACATCTTTACCATCATACATAGGACTACTGTAACTCTTTGCTACCGGTTTTGGTGATTGACGTTTGCTTGTAAACCAAAACGGTGGCAACGGAGAGGCGATTTTATGGTGGTTCAAGTGACCTGCACGGTCTGAACCAAGCGGACTTTGACCTAAATCAATCCAAAACGAATTATCAGACGACTCATCTTCACTGAAAGCAGGGCTTTTCATCAACTCTCCAACCGAAACACTTTCATTTTCTTCAAATATGGTACTACTAGTCCCATCTCTATCAGAGGTATTATCTTCTAAGAGCTCTGTCTCAAACACATCCCTCACTTGAGCTGAAGTGTATGCACCAGAGAATACCGGCATCTGAGCACCTCTACGAGCAGCTTCTGTGGTTGCCGGTTTATCGCCGCCATATGTACCAACGTCATGATCTTCAAGACCAACCAATCCGTCGAGACCATCTATCGAATCACTGAGATATAACGGATACTGAGGTGTGATCTTCACTATTCCTGATCCTGTTTTACCAGACTGACTCTGAAGATTACCCATCACTGACTTCTTAATCAACAGACAACCAAAACCTGTAGGATCATGCCCAAATACCTTGTAGAACGAGGTGATGATAAACTCTGGACGAAACAATGATAAACCAAGCGAATCCATATCTTTGGGACCTAAAGAACCAGCATCAAGCAACACATGCCAGTTATTCTGCTGAGCAAGAGCCATCCACTGGTAAGAGTACTTAGACCCCGTAACCCTAGACTGCGCAGGAAACACAAACAACCCAACCGCAGAATCTTTTTTCTTCCTCTTCTTATGAGACAAACGCTTCTTCAAATCCGTGGAACAAAGCTTCAAAGTTGGCCATTTAAACCAAGCGTTATAAGCTTTTGCACCTTTCTCTCTTGCAGTCTGAGCCATCCAATTCACAGACTGACTCTCGTGATCAAACATCGTCAAAAGCCGCTTATTCGTATGAAAAGGGTAAGATTCCGCAAGCAACCTAAACGCAGAGCCTCTACTCCCAGTGAAAACAAGACCATACTCACTCTCAGGGATATTTAGATAATCCATTATCCTAGTCTTGAGATCATGTTCCACAGTGCCACTCTCAGCTCCACCATAAAGCGCATGGTTACTCAAATTGGCAGTAATCTCAGATAAACTAAACGTACAAGAATCCCAATAATGCAAAGTCTGAAGATATGAAAAAAGCCCAAATCCACAGTAATCAAGACATACCTTGGAATCTAACAAGTGAGCATACTCATCAGATCTCAACTGATCAACTTTCTCAGAAGTCTCATACTTTGGATACATTGTAAGAAACTTGTTAAACGCTTCAAGAATCTCAGGTATATCATCTTCAGACTCAAAAGTGCGTTCAGCGGCTAAAGCAGTTGCCCGCAAGAACTCGCGTTGAGCGTGTAACCTAGCCAAGGATCTAGAACGACCCAAGCTCTCATCTTGATTATCATCTTTCTCAACTTCTTGAGATTTAAAGAGTGAACCATTCTCAGACGCTTCCTCAAGAGCATCTCTAAGCTTATCTTCATACAATTTCCGAAGCACTGAAGCTTTTCTTTTAACATCGATTGGTGAATCAGACCCATCTCCATCTCTTCTCCTGCTCTTACTCTTATCCAAGATCAGAGCAGCACAGTGATGAATTTGCTTCCACAGAGGAAAATGCATTAATCTCAATTTCAAAAAACCTTTCCTTTTTTTTTTAGCCCATAAGAACAAAAACCCCAACAAGTGAAGATCTTGAAAACAGATCAAAGAGAAGCCTCTAAAAACGGAAACTTTCACAAAACCCACAAAAATTAAACGAGTTTTACGGAAGAAATTTTCAAACAAACAATCCCAAGAGAGAGAACCCTCTAAGAAAAAACAGATCCCAGAACTCTTGTGAACCGAAGAAGAAGAAGAAGAAGAAGCTTAGCTTTTTTTCTGCTCTGTTTTTTTTTTTTTTCTGATTGTTTGGAAGATTAGAGAAGATGATAATAAATGCAAAGCTGACTCCTTTCACCACCAATCTCTCGTTTCATTTACTACACTCTCTCTCTCTCTACTCAGTGCGTTTCTCTCTCTCTTTCTCTTTACTTTTTCGGTCAAAAAAGGCATTGACTTTTTTTTTTTTTTCACAAAAGGAAAAGAGTAGTAGTGGTGGCGTTTTAGGGTTTTTGATAAGCTCTAATTATTTCAATTTTTTTCTGTAATCGTTTGATTTTTTTTTTCTTCCTATGAGTATGAAAGATACGTTAAGCTCATTTTATGCATTGTGAAATAGACAGTAAATAATTTTTATATAATTTTATATAAAAAAATTGTTTATTATTTAATTAGAGTAAAACAAAACAGAAATTATTTTTTATTAGATAAAACATTAACTTTTTTTGTCTTATTTTCTGCCCTGAAAAAATGTATGAATTAGTCAACTCTGCCAGTAATATGAAGTAATTTTTTTGGTGAAAAAAAATGAATCTCGAAAAAATATATATTTATAAGTTCTTTTTTGGTAACTTAGAATTATAATTAGATATACTGAATAATTGAAGATAAATTTTTGTAGTAAAATTTAAGAAGTAAAAGAGTGCATATTAAATATGTTGGGAGTGTTTGGGTAAGCAGACCAAAAATACATATGCGTATTAAATATATTAGGTTGAGAACAGTGGGAAGATTCTTGCTCTTTTTAGACTCCACATTTATGAAAAAAAAATTGCAGAATATTTATTCAAAAACAGCTTAAAGAATGTATACGTGTTATTATTAGCTTCTAATTCGGAACAAATTGACAATTACAAGTTATTTGAAATCACTTTATTAGTTTATTGGGTAAATTCTTTACGACATTTTTTCCAAGTATATTTGAAAGTACTTTTTGAATAGTAAAGTTTGGGAAAATTCGGTTCAGAGACAGTTCTTTATAATTTTGCTTTAATTTTAAAATTAAAACGAAAAATTAACAAATAATGAACTATATTATAAGTTTGAAAGTAACAAAATATTTATTGAGAGAAGAATCAAAACAAAAAGAAATCTAGAAACAAGTTAAAGAAGAATTAGAGAGAAACTTAAAGAGATAATTAGATTTCTCACAACTACATCTTTTTCTTCTACATGATTTTTATTTATAGAGGGAGAAGACAAAGAGAAGTTGAGGATAAGTGGTGGACAAATGTTCCAAGTGGTGTTTAATAAAAAAGGACACATGTTGTGATGGATACACACATATTTTACAACACTCCCCCTTGTATCCATCACTAGCGATGAATTACACACTGCCTCATTAAAAATATCATCATGGAAAAACTCAGTGGGATGAAAAACCATGACAAGGGAAAAAGAGTACATCAGTGTAAACTCCCCTTCGAAAAAAACTTCACAGATCTCGTAGATGCCGCATTCCAATATTATGAATATGTTTTCTGAATGTGGTAGTCGGAAGTGCATTTGTGAATAGATCTGCTGGATTGTCAAATGAGCGGATATGTTGGATATCAACTTCCTTCTTTTGCTCGAGTTCTTGAGTGTAGGAGAAAAATCTTGGAGGTATATGCTTTATTATGTCGCTCTTGATATAACCTTCTTTGATTTGGGCGACACAAGCAGCATTGTCTTCAAATAATGTTGTTGGCCCTTTACTGGTGACTATTCCACTCGATTCTTGTATGTGGTTAGTCATTGATCTGAGCCAAACGCATTCCCTCGATGCTTCATGAAGAGCAATTATTTCTGTATGATTTGAGGAAGTGGCGACCAAAGTCTGTTTCTATGAGCGCCATGAGATTGAGGTTCCTCCAATTGTGAAAACATATCCAGTTTGGGATCGGGATTTATGTGGATCTCATAAATATCCTGCATCTGCAAAACCAACTAGACCAACCAAAGAGATTCTAGGATAGAATAATCTCAAGTCAATCGTACCTTGAAGATAACGGAGAAGTTTTATCCCATTCCAATGCCTGCGAGTAGGAGATGAGTTGTATCTTGCAAGTAGATTCGTAGCAAATGCAATGTCCGGTATAGTGCAATTTCAAGATACATAAGTCCAACGATAGCACTCATATAAGGTATTTCGGGACCAAGTATTTCCTCTTTGTTTTCACAAGGTCTGAATGGATCACTATCGACATTCAGAGATCTATTTACCATTGGAGTACTCAAAGGAGTCGCTTTGTCCATATTAAAGCGCTTTAAAATCTTTTTGTATAATTTGATTGATGCACAAATATTTCATCTTGGAAATGCTCTATTTGAAGCCCGAGACAGAATTTTGTCTTTCCAGGATCTTTCATTTCAAACTCTTCTTTCATATGAATTCTTGTATCATCAATCTCCTTTTGAGTTCCAATTATATTTAGATCATCAACATATACAACAATGATCACAAATCCCGATGGAGATTTTTTTATAAAGACGCATGGGCATATTTCATTATTAACATACCTTTTCTTCAATAGGTATTCGCTTAAGCGATTATACCACATGCGCCCAGATTGTTTTAATCCGTAAAGTGATCGTTGTTATTTGATCGCACAAATTTCATTAGACTTAGATTCTAATGCCTCAGGAATCTTAAACCCTTCTGGGATTTTCATGTATATATCATTATCCAATGATCCATATAAATATGTTGTCACTACATCCATAAGGTACATTTCTAAATTCTTAGAAGCCGTTAGACTCATTAAGTACCTGAATGTAATTGCATCCATGACCGGAGAATATGTTTCTTCATAATCAACTCCAGGCCTTTTGCAACAAGTCGGGCTTTATATCGTGTGATTTCATCTTTTTAATTTCTTTTTCGCACAAATACCCACTTGCAACCAACAGGTTTACATCTTTAGATGCAGTGACAAGAGGTCCAAAGACATTTCTTTTATTGAGGGAGAGCAACTCAAGTTGCATAGCCTTTTTCCATTTCTCCCAATCAGGCCTATGTTGGCACTCTGATACGGACCTTGGCTCTGGATCATCTTTTTCATGATCGAGCTCTTTAGATACAATAAAAGATAATATACCGTTATCATCATCGATTTCATCTCTAGCCCATAACATTCCATCTTGAGCATAGTTAATAGAAATCTCATATTTTTCTGTATCATCCTGAGGACTTTTTTCTTTATTTGGTCCTTCTTGAACCTTTTCATCTCCCATTTTCTTTTTCTTTCGGGGATTTTTATCTTTAGAGCCCATTGGCCTCTCCCATTTCAATTGAACCTTAGGTTCATTAGCTTTGCTTCCATCGAGTTCCTCTCTAGGAATTTCAACTCTTGATGGTGCATTTGCAGCAGGGATATATGACTTTGTCACCCTTTTTGTATCTATGAACGCATTTGGTAATTGATTTGCCAATTTTTGTAAATGTACAATTTTCTGAACTTCCAGTTCACATTAATTTGTAGGGGGATCAAGATATATCAGAGATGGTGTATACCATGTAATATCTTTTGGTACTTGTTTACTTCCTCCCCCTAACGCTGGAAATTCATCTTCATTAAAATGGCAATCGGCAAAACGTGCCGTAAACATATCACCAGTTTGTTGTTCAAGATATCGAATTATACTCGGTGATGCATAACCGACATATACACCCAATCTCATTTGTGGCCCCATTTTTGTTCTTTGCGGTGAGGCTATGGAAACATAAACCGCACATCCAAAAATACGGAGATAGGATATGAAGATGCTAATTGTAAAGGGGATATATATTATATGCGCTTGGTCGTAATTGGACCAATGCCGCAACATGCAATATAGCATGACCCCATATAGAAATTGGGATTTTTGTTCTCAATATTAACGGTCTAGCAATGAGTTGTAGCCGTTTAATATAAGATTCAGACATGCCATTTTGTGTATGAACATGAGGAACCAGATGCTCAACATCGATTCCTATTGACATACAATAGTCATTGAAAGCTTGTGAAGTAAATTCATCAGCGTTATCAAGTCTGACTTTCTTTATGGCATAATCAGGGAATTGAACTTTCACCTGGTTATTTGGGCAATAAATTTTGTGAAGGCTGTGTTTCGTGTTTTCAATAGACACACATTTGACAATCTACTAGATGTGTCAATCATTACCATAAAATAACGAAACGGCCCGCATGAAGGGTGGATAGGTCCACATATATCACCATGTATTCTCTCCAAGAACATTGGTGATTCATTCCCAACTTTGGCTGGTGATGGCCGAATTATGAGTTTTCCTTCAGAACATGCATCACATGAAAATTCATCATATCTAAAAATCTTTTCATTCTTCAATGGATGGCCATTGGAATTTTGCACAATTTTTCGCATCATGACTGAACCAGGATGTCCAAGTCTTTCATGCCATATCTTAAATGTACTAGTAAACTTAGAGTTTACTGTTACATAAGATGCAAAACTATTTATTTATCTGCAATACAATCTAGAGGATAACATTGGCAATTCTTCCAATATATGTTTCTCCTCAGATGTTATGCAAAGATATTCAATGTCGTTCTTATTCAGAGTCTCTATATGATATCCATTTTTTCAGATATCTCTGAAACTAATCAAGTCTCTATATGAAATATTTTTTCAAGTTTCTATTGAGTGCGTTGTAGCACTGTCTGCTAGACACACATCTCCATCCTCAATCTCAAAATTTGACATTTTCTGAGATAAAGTATTTATAAAATAAACATTAATGAAATAACAAAAAATCTTACAAAAAAAACTTATTATATATTACAATAAAACTATTATCCAAAAAGACATTTTATAAATATAAAGTACATATCAAACTATGACAAAGCATATTATGGCATTTGAGCCTTATTCGCATGATTTTCCGTTTTCATGATCAACGAAAAAATCTGCTATATCAAGATGGGGTTCATCGTTTAGGCCATGGAAAGAAGGTCCAGCTTCTTTATAGATGATCTTGGTCTCAACATCCCTTTCTTTTGCCTTTTGGGATGCTTTGTACAGATCGGCCAAATGTTTTGGAATACGACAGGTCTGATACCAATGTCCTTTCATGTCGCATCTATAACAAGTACTTTCACCTTGTTTCTTTAAAACGCGACTAACATTATTGATTTGAAGATTTTTGTTGGTTTTTCTTGCATTGAAATCATTAGGAGAGAGACCCCTTCCTTTTACTCTTCCACGACCGTAACCACAGCCTCGACCGCGTCCGCGTCCACGTCCTCGTCCTTGCCAATTATTATAGCTGGATGTAGCAACATTCACTTCTGAAAGTGGAACTGATCCAGTTGGACGGGTTTGATGATTTATCATCACGAGCACATTATTTTGTTCAGCAACATGCAAAACTTGCATCAATTCAGAATATCGAGTATACCCTCTTTCTCGATATTGTTGCTGCAGGAGTACATTTGAAGGATGAAAAGTTTGGAATGTTTTCTCGATCATATTATAATCGGAAACTTCTTCTCCGCAGAGAGCCATCCTTGAAGTGATTCCGAACAAAGCGGAATTGTACTCACTAAGACTTTTGTAATCCTGAAACCTCAGGTTTAGCCATTCATGTTTGGCTTTTGGTAAGATCACATACTTTTGGTGATCAAACCTATCCTTGAGAGCGATCCAGAGATCTGCAGGATTTTCTCTCGTGATGTATTCATTTTTTAAACCATAGTGGAGATGGTGACGCAAGAACATCATGGCTCTCGCTTTTTCCTCTTCTAACCCCGTTTCTGACGGATCGAGGGTTTTGAGAAGCCCATTCCCTTTCATATAAAATTTTGCATCTAATGCCCATGTCATATAATTTTTCCCAAAGACATCAAGGGGGGGCGAATTCATGCTTTGCCAAGTTTGACATGATTACTATATAAATAATAAAACCATTTGTTAAAAATAAAATTTTATGAAACACTTTTGTAAAATCTTGTTTTAGCAATAAATATAAACTATAAAAGAAATTATAAGCTATATAATGTATTCATAAATTAGAACAATTATATTAGGAGGCATAGCCTTCCATATGATTTATAAATACATAGATCTGAACATATGATCAAGGAGGTAGAGCCTACCATAATGATCAAGAATGTAGATCTAAATGATCAAGGAGGCAAAGCCTACCATAATGATCAAGAAGTATATATAGTCTTTTATTTTATATATAATATATATAGTAATATGCATGTAAAATAATTAAATTCAAACAACTTTAACAAAACTTAAATCTTACCTCAAATTGATGATGGATCACAAATCGCTTATGCTCAAACTTGTAATGGATCGAGAGTCGTTCGTGCTGATAACATGTTGTGAACTATATTATAAATTTGGAGGTAACAAAATATTTGTTGAGAGAAGAATCAAAACAAAAAGAAATCTAGAGAGAAGCTAAAGAAGAACTAGAGAAATAATTAGATTTCTCACAACTACATCTTTCTCTTCTACATGACTCTTATTTATAGAGGAAGAAGACAAAGAGAAGTTGAGAATAAGTGTTGGACAAGTGTTCCAAGTGGTGTTTAATAAAAAGGAACACATGTTGTGATAGATACACATATTTTACAACAAACATCTCTTTTTTTGGCTGACAGAAAAAGTTTTTACCTTTTTGATTAAAAAATAAGAGTAAAAATTTCTTCTTCTTTTTTTAACAGCGAGCAAAAATTTCATTTTGAAATAAGTTGGTCATCTTTTGATCTAAGATCTTTGTAGATTTAGTTTCCTAATCAATAATCATCCTTAGATAGAGTTTAAACAAAAGATGCTTGCAAGGATTCAAGAGCTTGCACATAAGCAAAAAAAATACCAAAAAGAAACAGAAAGAGTCATCAATCATGTAGCTTAACAAAAGACGTTAAGGTGTCTTCTGGAACTTATTCTAAACCTCACTTTGGATCTTTCGGCGCTGCCTTAATCTTCCACCAATGCTATTTTGATTAGGTTCAAGAGCCGCCTTCCTCTTACTTCTCGTTACTCGAGTCCTCACTGAGTTAACCCCGGTCTCTGTCTCATCGCTTAGGACCTCGTTATGAGCTTTGACTACAGGAGTCTGACTTTCTCTAGATCTTGTCTCCAAATTCTGGTCTTGTCCTGTCCTCTCTTGAACTTCTGGAAGAGCATCACCAGTGTGGGCACATGAATGTTCTTGTTTATCCTGCTTTGGCGTCTGAAGATAACTCAGGACCTGAACATCAACCCATGGAGTCTGATCATCCACAGGAAGCAAGTAGCTAACTGGTCTCGTCTCCAGATTTGAGTTTTCTCCTATCTTTTTCTGAACTTCTGAAAGATTATCACCAGTGTGCGCACATGAATGTTCTTGTTTATCCTGCTTTAGTGGCTCACGACAACTTAAGACCTGAACATCAACCCATGGAGCCTTATCATCATCATCCACAGGAAGCAAGTAGCTAACTGGTCTCGTCTCCAAACTCGAGTTTTGTCCTATCGTTTCCTGATCTTCTGAAAGATCCTGAACATCAACCCACAGAGTCTGTTTATCCACAGAAGACTTGAAGCTCAGTGACCTTCTAGCTGAATTTGGATTCTCATCCTCCTCTTTCTTCAAGGAAACACCATTCTGATCTTCGATCTCCGGAAGCTTTTGTACTTCTTCAAGGAGATCACAGTTCTGATTTTCATTAGCGTTTTCATCTTCCTCTTTCTCCAGGGAATCATCATCAATCTGAAGCTTTGGTACTTCTTCATCATCAGCAATCTTTTCTTTAAAGGAAAGTGATCTCTTTGCAGAAGCTTGATTTGGGGTTGAGTCATCAGTTTGCAACCGTTTGGTTTGAATCAGATAATGTGCTACAGACTTATACCCAAGTGCAGCTATCTGGAAAACAATAGCAATAAAGAAAGAAATCTTAAGCTCTTGATACTATTCAAGATTATACAAAAGAAAAATCGAAAGAAAACAACGTACCCTTCTGTAGATCGGGCCAGTTGGAACCCATCCTTTGTTATTGCGACACAAACTGCAATTGCAAATCCCGCGACAAACAGGGCAGGTCCAGTTTGCATTCTCCAAAGCTTCCAGCACATGTTCACCATATCTGTTCATCAACAACATTGAATATACATTCATCACCAATAACAAAATAACTCCACTGCTAGTAATCATATTAGGTAGCAACCAAACCTCATGAACAAACAATCTCCACAGAATTGTCCTTGAACCATGTTGCATTCACTGCACTGTGTACGATGTCCCATCGTTTTCTGTCTGTAAGACACAGACACATACACACTGAAGTATTAAGCAAATTTCATTTCACTGAACTGCAATATCAAGTTCTCAACAGACATGGGTTTGGTTATTTACCTGCACTGGTGACAAGTCTTACCCTTAAACGGATCATAGATCCGTTTGCCATCCTTATCATAGCCATCAACAAAACATGTCCAGCTTCGTTCTGTATTCCCAAGAAGCTTCTCATGTTCCTCAGTGTAAATCTCAGGCCTTGCCCCTTCACCAATCACCACACTCCCTCGTTTAGCTGTTTTTTTACCCTTCTCATTGATCCCATCAGTGTAGATAACTGGCGTTGTGTTCTCCAATCTAACAACAATCACAAAAGAAGAAACAAATCATAAACCCTATTCCCCTTCTTCCAACTCAAAACAAAACCCTACTTTGATTTCTACTCAAAACCCCCAATTCCTCCAGAAAAATCTCTCCTTTAAACTGAAACAAATCGATTCATAAACCCTAATTTCAACTCAAAAAAAAACCCCTAATTTCTACTCAAAAACCTCAACTTCTCCAAAAAAAATATCTCCTTTAAGCTGTTTCATAAACCGTAGTTAAGATTCATAAACCCTAATTCCCACAAACAAACGAAACGGAGAAAAGGAAGAGAGATTACCGAGAAGACCGGCGAGAAGGCTGAAGAGGAGGAGTCGATCTCTGAGCGGCATTAGGGTTACCTTGAGATCTTCTATTGACGGGTCGGTTCTCGGATCTGAGTTTGCGAGAGAGATTCAAGATGCCAAGATTTTGCATCCTCTGAAGATTCTCTTTGATCCTATCTTCTCTGCATTGTTCGTAAAGAGACACCTTTTGGGTTCCTTCCATCACCACTTTACTGGGTTAAGGTTTGATTCGGGTTCTCTTGGTGATGGATGAATGATTTCAAAAGTCTCTCTCTTTATGGCTGCTGCTCTGCTCTTGTGGAGAAATGATAAAAAAAAAAAAAGTTTAGATTTTTATTTTGGGTCGAGTTGATGTTACACAGCAACGGTCATATTATATTTGAAAATGTGCAGAAAATTTGGGAATTGTGTTGGAGATAAGATAAGTACACCCTAATGATGATGGGACTTTAATCTTTTTAAATATTTTGTGTTTTTTTTTTTTTCCTTTAATTGCAATACAGCTAAGTAAAATAATGGGAATATAGAAAGATGTGAAGCATTTAGAAGAAAATATTATCCCAATTGGTATATATTTTTTCTATTTGATACCAAATTTGCAAATTTTGGATTTCTTTTTTCTTAGTGGACTTTTCTATTAGGAAGAGAATAGTATAAGACTTCTAAAAGAAAAGATTTAGACCATAAAAATAATAATGAGAGTCTTACCTTGTCGAACCAAATTAACACCTACTCACTTGCATGGAGCGTTCTCCTATTACTGTATGTGTTTTACTAAACTTCCAGAAAATATTAAAATGAAAGTTTAACACATTTGCTCAAATTCTTATTTTGCCAAACTGGACCAGGTGTGTCAAATTCTTTCTCATGGCAAGCCCATTAACTTTTGTGTTTTCTCTTCCACGGATGAAACAAAAGGGTTAACCATGATCTGCCTCTACTCGATTCACAACCTGGAGATCAAGCTTGCTCGGGTTGAATGGCTCGTAAGCTTAATCTGGCTTTGGACCGATGATAATTTCTCTTTGAAGAATCTTAAAGCTGCAATCTCAGCCTCACATCGATGGTGGCTGATATGTTCCCGGCTTGTAAAGCACAATTGTCACACACCAGTTATCGCATTCTTCAGTTCCATAGGAAATCAATACAATTTCACCTCCACTTGCCATTTTCGAATTCAGCTCTTGTATCACGAATGCTTTTTGAGGTTTCCCGAACCAAGGCTTAGAACAGCTCGTCAATTCATATCTCGTTGGTTCATCAGTGAAAGCATGAAGAGGAACGGCATTATGATCCCGTCTCCATGGAGCGGTGATTACCGTATAGTCTTCAATCCTCCAGCTCCGTCTCTTCCCAAACCCAAACCTCTACAAGCATCTTTCCGCAACATCAAAGGTAGATTTTATGAAAGTAGAGGTGGGGAGAAGAACGGCATAAGGTTGGTTTCAAATCCAACTCCTCCCTCTTCTCGACTCAGGTCTGTGCCTCTTGACCCTTTGCTTGGCCTATTATACTTGATTTATCGATACAGGGACTTGACTGGCCGAAGACTCTGACTAAGTCCTATATCGTATTCATGGAGATGGGTCTGGAATTGCTTTTCTCGAACCTTGGTCGTATGCAAATCCCCTAGTACCACATCTTTTAATCTAAGCTTTTGGCTATTTGGATGGTTGTTTATAGATCCTAGATATGTAAATGAATGGAAGGTTATCGGCATTATGATCTCCTCCCTACGGAGTGGAGATTACTGAAACCTCCCCATCCTTGTTTCCTTGTGTCCTTCAAATATCGAACCTGCTCAAGTGCTTATCAGCAACACCAAGGAAAGTTCTCATGCAAGTAAGAGGCCGGAAAATCACGACATTATGATCCCGCCTCCTTGGAGCGGTGATTACCGGAGATTCTCCACCTCTCGAGACTTGCTCCTATCCTCTGTCCCATTATCCCTATCGTGCTTTGTCCCGGCAAACCATGAGGTATATGACAGCTTATCAACGTCACATGAATCGGTTCTGATCGTGACTATTCCAAATCTCCCCAGACTTGCTCGCGGAAGTGTCTATGACACACCATGAGATTGCTTGTGGCTTGTTGCTCGTTTGCTTCATTCTTCGATCCTCTATGGCCTATCAAACCTTTACTTTTGTATGCCCTTTAAAGTTTATTGTAACCCTTTCAATGCTTATTGTAACTTTTGCTATGCTTGAAGCTCTTGTACACTCTGCCTTTGAGGCTTTATTTGAATGAAAAAGCAAGGCTTGTTTGACAAAAAAAAAAAAAGCTATTAATATAGAAGAGTAACGAGCTATTTCCCCCCAAGAACTATCATATCTCGCTGGATGGAGCCCGAACTTGAGCCACAATCTATATAGCTATGTAAACTATGACCAATCTCTATGTCCCCCCAAATTAAAAGTTCTACACCTATATCCCCATGAAAAAAAGTTCTATATCTATTTACACCTAGACCTGGTTATGTGACGGTTTACTATTTGCTTAACCGTCTAACGAATAGCCTAAACCAAAATTGACCAGATTAAACCTGATTTCTTGTCAGCCTTGGTCCAGTTGTGCTAATTTGGATCAAACGATAAACTATATATATGGGACAGTTAATGTTTTAAGTAAAAAAAAAATGACAGAATCATATATATAAAAACATATGGTAAAAAAAGTCTGTACAACAAATCTGAATTCAGTATCTCCTATCTTCTTCTTTTTCATTTTTTTTTGTTTATTTCAATGCACAGAACAATCATAGAATACAGAGGACGACGAAGAAAACAAATTCTAAAAGTCTGTAAAAATCTTAACAGAAGAAAAAAAAATGGAGAGAAAGAAGAAAGAATTTAATTTTTTTTTCTCCAGTGAATGAAGGAGAGAGATGAGAGAATTTACCAGCTGAGACTGAGACTGAGAGAGAGAAACTATATAATATGTAAAACAGAGATCATCAATCATCAATCATCAGCATGAGTTGTAGTGTCCATACAAATCATAAGGTGCCCAAAGAGTATCAAGTGGACAAGGCCGTCTGGAATCGGGACACGAGGAGTGTTTCAGGATCGAGTGCACGGCGGCGACCGAGCCACGGAGGTACTCGAAATCGAGAGTAATGGCGACGTGGACCAAAGAAGGGTTGCAGACGCCGGAATCGATGTCGGCGACGGGGTAATCGGCGGCATTGCGGAAGACGGGAGCTTTTCTGAAGGAGAACCTATGGGTCTGTGGATCGGAGGTTGGTAAGCGGAGGTAGGCGTCGAGATGAGAGGATCTGATGGCTTCAGCTGGAGGAAAAGATTGGAGAGAAGGAGAGAGGACAATGATGACCAAAGCGGCGGAGAATAAACCGGAGAATCTCATTATCCAAAGCATCTTCCTGAGGAGGAGGAGGAGGAGGAGATTAATATTGATACGTTTCTTCTTCTCTTCTTGGATTTGAAATCAAACCACCGATGGGCGGCGAAAGAGGAGGAGGCGATAGAAGACCGGACCAAGGCTGACAAGAAATCAGGTTTAATCTGGTCAATTTTGGTTTAGGCTATTCGTTAGACGGTTAAGCAAATAGTAAACCGTCACATAACCAGGTCTAGGTGTAAATAGATATAGAACTTTTTTTTCATGGGGATATAGGTGTAGAACTTTTAATTTGGGGGACATAGAGATTGGTCATAGTTTACATAGCTATATAGATTGTGGCTTAAGTTTGGGCTCCATCCAGCGAGATATGATAGTTCTTGGGGGGGAAATAGCTCGTTTCCCCGACTTACAGCTCTATAGTTAATTGAAGGTCAAAAAAATTGCGAGCTCCCAAAACTCATAATTGTAAGTACGAGTATGTTTTGGTAAAAATATTTTCGAATGTTCAATTTTAGTAAAAATAAAACTAGCTCTAATTAACTACGCTGTAAAATTTATTGTTAAACTCACGGTAATTTAATATTTTCTTTATATGTTTTTTTGACTAAATTATCTTATTATATAAAGTATGGTTTCAAAAGTTATTAACTCATCAGATCATGAAACGTGTAAAGTATGATTTCAAAACTAGAGCTCTCCAAACTTACAATTGTGAGGATGTTTTGGTAATAAGAATTTCAAAACTCACCAATAGTTAATTACGCCGCAAAATTTTTGACTAAATTATCTTATTATATAAAGTATGGTTTCAAAAGTTATTAACTCATCAGATAATGAAACGTGTAAAGTATGATTTCAAAACTAGAGCTCTCCAAACTTACAATTGTGAGGATGTTTTGGTAATAAGAATTTCAAAACTCACCAATAGTTAATTACGCCGCAAAATTTAGTCTAAACTGACCCTAATTTTAGTCTTTTGGTTATGTTTAATAAATTTTCAAGTATTCATTTTTGAGCAAAAACACATGAATTATTTCTTAAAACCGTAATTTAGTCTTCTCCTTATGTAGTAAAAAAAAAAATTTACCTCATCCATACACAAATCTTCCAAAAAACATATGTTGAGGTGTTTTTCTAAGAGATATACATGTAATAAAAACAAAACAAACTAAAACTTTAACAAAAAGATTTTTAAAGACGTTTCATACATCGTTTGTATCCTTTTCACCCATTTTGTTAGTTTGTAAATTGTAACAACAAAATTTTTGGCGTTGATACTTTTATTTCTTGTTCCAACAAGTTTGAGCTACTTAAATTAATTACGAGTCAAAATACATAGAGTTCAAGCGTCTAAAGAATTAAATTCTCGTCATTATTTTCTTACTAGCGTGAGGAAAAACTAGGCCACGTTGATGAACCACCACTAGAAAAATCTTGAAGCCTCCCCTTTATATCAAAACGGTCAAACCAAATTCATTTTAACCAATTAAACACAACCTCACAAGTTTCCCTTCGATCTCAAACTAACACTTTGTTATACTTGTTATATAAACTCAAACAATAACACCAAAACTTCTCAAATCCGAGAAATATGGCTACGACACGAGCTTCTACGTCAGGCAGGGTCTCTCAAGCTTTCACTATCCTCGTCTTCTTCTTCTTCTTCTTCTCAACTCTCACTGCTTCAGTGGAAGCTGCTGGTCGTGGAGTTAACAATGATAAAAAGGGCGACGGATTAGGAGCTTCGTTCATATTTGGAGATTCTCTAGTCGATGCCGGAAATAATAATTATCTATCGACGTTGTCTAGGGCCAATATGCAGCCTAATGGTATCGATTTCAAAGCCTCCGGAGGAAATCCTACCGGCCGGTTCACCAATGGCCGGACCATCGGTGACATCGTTGGTACGTAGAAAATGGAAAAAAAGTTCCATCGATATATTCAATATTATCCATGCATGTATATCCTATAACCCATTTCTGGTATATGATATGTGGGGTTTACTCGTTTAGATAGTTCAACTAACATACCTACAAATTTATGTTGACGTTTTTTTTTTTTTTTTCAGTTTTTGTAAATCACACTATTAAAATCAAATAACCGGATATGAGATCCAATTAAGTTGGATATATAGAGTATACAAACGTTTTAGCAACATGAACCTTTGTTTGTTCTATACATGGTTGAAATTTTGATATAAACGGTTCTAAAACGTTCAAATGTTTATTCAGGGGAAGAACTTGGGTCTGCCAACTACGCGATTCCATTCTTAGCACCGAATGCGACAGGCAAAGCTCTATTAGCCGGTGTGAATTATGCATCTGGAGGAGGAGGAATCATGAATGGCACCGGGAGAATCTTTGTACGTACCGAACTATTTTAATCGGATTTTGTATTTAGATATATCGTTTTAGAGTTCTAAATTTTAATGGAAATGTAAATATTTGGTAGGTGAATAGGTTAGGTATGGATGTACAAGTTGATTTCTTCAACACTACACGGAAACAGTTCGATGATCTACTTGGAAAAGAGAAAGCAAAAGAGTATATAAGCAAAAAATCAATATTCTCAATCACTATAGGAGCAAACGATTTTCTCAACAATTATTTATTCCCACTTCTCTCAGTCGGAACACGGTTCACTCAAACTCCTGATGATTTCATAGGTGACATGCTCGAGCATCTACGCGACCAACTAACCGTAAGCAACACCAAAACCAATCTCATCAGCCTAAATTTTTAGAAAGGTTTTGTTATTTGATATCATATGTTATAAGCTTACCATCGAATTGTATGGTTGCAATACAGAGGCTATATCAAATGGATGCAAGGAAGTTTGTAATCGGTAACGTTGGACCAATTGGATGCATACCGTACCAAAAAACGATCAATCAGTTAAAAGAAGACGAGTGTGTGGATTTGGCTAATAAGCTAGCAAATCAATACAATGTTAAATTAAAGAGTTTATTAGATGAACTAAACAAGAAACTTCCCGGTGCAATGTTTGTCCATGCCAATGTCTACGACCTAGTAATGGAACTCATTACCAACTACAAAGAATACGGTAATACATTTTTCATGCTCTTCTACAAAATCAATCCATATATATTGACTAGCATATTATCCGAACCCGACTCGAAGTAGGTGGTTCGGTTCGAGTTCGGGTAATATCCGAACCCGAAATAAAACCCAAACTAATCCGAATTAAATGTAAAAATGCATCTAGGGGGAATTGAACCCATTACCTTGGACATTTAAGAGTGCATATTAAACTATTGTGCCATCTTAGTTTCTTTGTCCTAAAGTGAAACGTTAAATATTTATATATATACATGTGTTCTGAAATTTATAAAATGATAAAAAAAAAAAAAAAAAAAAAAAAAAAANTTGTTCATGATTTTTTTGAGTTCGGGTATACCCGAATAACCCGAATGGGTAATACCCGAACCCGACTCGAAAGTATAAAAAACCCGAACAGGTTCTATATGCCTAAACCCGAAAATCCAAAGCTGAATGCCCAGGGCTAGTTATTGACTATATGACTTAAATAAATTTTGGATTCACAAAATATGGCAGGGTTCATATCCGCGACAAAGGCTTGTTGCGGTAATGGAGGACAATATGCAGGTATAATTCCGTGCGGACCAACTTCGAGTTTGTGCGAAGAGAGGGATAAATATGTGTTTTGGGATCCTTACCATCCAAGCGAAGCAGCAAATGTCATCATCGCGAAGCAATTGTTATATGGTGATATCAAAGTTATATCTCCGGTTAATCTCAGCAAACTTCGAGATTTGTGATTTGATTGTTGAACTAAAAAATGTCCCTTTATATACACAATTTCTTACATTTACGTTTGTTATACGCCAAGTTAAAATCATTTCTTTGTATTTTTATGTGTTGTCGTGTTCAAAAAAAAAATTTAAGTGAGAAATGCTTGTTTGTTTTTGTCAAGAATCAAGATGTGTGATACAACTTTGGAAATTAGCTCTCGGCAATAAACCAGTGCTATTTAAATCCGGTTCTTAATTCAAATCAAATTCGTTTTCCGGTCCGAACCGGTTCTTTAAACAGCGTCTCTCTTTCGTCGTTAATGGTCTTTCTTCCTCAACTCGCCGGTTACAGAAACCCAGAAATGTTGGTTCTTTCGAAGCAAAGGCATCAAATTTGCGGTCGTTTCTGCCGCAGAGCATCCCCTTCTTCTCTCAATCGCAGCATTCACATTGGCCGATCGATGTTCACCTGGGATTCTCTAAGGAACCTGCTTTAGATTGAGTACGTTTACTTTGTTTTCTCTTGTTAGCCTAGATTCTTAGTCTAATTGCTTCAGTGCTTGTAGTTTTTTGATGGGTAGAGGGAATTTGATGAAAAGTTTTTGTCTTTCCTTAAATCTAATTGAGAAAACAATAACTACTGTCTTCTGTGACCAATGAAGTGTTCGAGAAGCCACATTATTCTGTTATTTTCATCTTACATTTAGAAATCACTCTGCTTATTTCTTATACATGTAGATGCATTCTCATATGACTTATTCTTATTGGTGGAAGCTGTTGTTGTTAACCCATTTGCAGTGCCAGGTTAATTTAGGCAATATATTTATCAGCAATCTCTAGGAGAAGAGCACACACTTCTTGAGGCGTGGAGAACATTGGCATATGATCAGCACATTTGATCTCCATTACTTCTTTTGGTGGAAAGTTCATGATCATCCAACGCTGGTAATCTTCTGACACCACACAATCCTCTCCGCATACAATGTATATACGTGTAACGGATCCGTATCCTTCCTCACTGAAGCTTCTTGCCCCTGCTAGATTGTTTGTTACTAATGGGTTTGCCTTCACCAACATTTTCGCCGATTCAAGATTCTTATTCGCCGCAACAAAAAATCAACAAAAGATTGAATGAGTTTACTACTAGCACAATCATATTTGTGTTACTTAAAAGAACTGGAGTCTTACTTGATTTGGAGAGTGTTGATACATTTTCTTGGTCATGAATTCTGGTCCTAAAAGTGTATACTGTAGAGGATAATCAGGTTCTCCATAGGTTCCACAAGTGGTGTCCAACCATTCCTCTTGTGGAATGCTTCTGAGAAACTGCATATTTCAGTCAAATATCAGAATCACTCAGAAGAGATATGAAACCAAATCATCATGTTTGTTTTCATACCGTTTCGTAAACATAAGCTGGTGGGTTTCTTGTGTCAGGCATGAAAGCTGTCAAGAAGACAATGGCAGCAACTTTACAAGGGAAAATGTCAGCAGCAAGTGCAGCCGGTATTCCTCCCATGCTATGCGCAACTAGAATCACCTTATCGTCATCTGAGCCAAGCGAGCTCAGAAACTCAAGCAATGGTTTGCAGTAATCCTTCAGAGTCTGAATCTCTTCAACTTTGGTCATGTTTGTACCCGATGCAGCAAGATCCACTGCTGTCACACAGTGACCTGCATTCTCCAGCTGCGTTTTCACCTTGTACCAAGTCCATGCGCCATGGCACACGCTATGGACAAGCACACGCTATGGACAAGCACAAACTGCTTCAGGTGCGTCTTCTCCATTGCCTTTTTTACTCTCAGCATCTTGGTTCAACGCTTATATATATATGGTAATTTTCCCGCATATACTGTTTTGTATATTGACTGTTAGTTTTTGGTCGTTCTCTGAGATCCAGAGAATGCTAAATCAAGACTACGTTGACTGTTAGATTTTTCATTTCAACTATAGTAAGCAATAAAGTCTGAACGGTTTAGAAAGATCCATTTTTGAAACACATTTAATTGTATCAAATCCAGATACAGTTACTCTTTGAAGCTTCAACTTGTTTGCAGAATCCACGAACAAGCACATACCGCCCCTGGTTAGTTGCCTTCTCTTTTTATCCTCTTTGTTCATCTATTCTTTTGACTATTAGTTTCCCTGGTAATATAAGATATAGAGAGTGGTTCACTAATATTTTATTCACTTATAGTTTTTACTTAGTAGAAACTTCTAGCTATGGTTATATGGACTTCAGTATGACTTGGATCACTACCATCTTTGTTTTATTTTGGATAGAAGCTGAAGTTCATAGTAATATACTTATATATGCAGGTATACATGCATATGTTCTACATCTTTTGATAATTCAATGCTGGAGAACTTCAGGTAGTGTGTAATCTTCTTCTTACATTCTTAATTATATGATACACCATTGTTACCAATAATCTTATTTGCTTATTTCTTATAAATATAGAATGTAACTAGTCACTCACATCTCGCTTAGTATTGTAACTGTGATGCAGTGAAGATCTCTAGTTTATCTAGGCATATTTATCCGCAATCTCCAAAAGAAGAGCACAGAGTTCTTGAGGCTTGGAGAACATCGCCATATGATCTGCATCTTTGATCTCCATTACTTCTTTTACTGGGAAGTTCTTGATCATCCAGCGCTGGAAATCCTCGGGTATCGCAAAGTCCTCTCCGCAGACGATATATATACGTGTAACGGATCCGTACCCTTCCTCACTAAAGCTTCTTGTCCCTGCCAGATTGTCTGTAACGACCGGGTTTACCCTCACCAACATATTTGCTAATTCAAGATCCTAATCAGGCACAACAATAATCAATAAAAGACTGAAGTTACAAGCAATCATTTGGGTTTAAATTAGGAGTCTTACTTGGACGGGAGAGAGTTGATACAAATTCTTGGCCATGATCTTTGGTCCAAAAAGAGCAAATTCTAGAGGGCGATCAGGTGTCCCATAGGTTCCAAACACAGTGTCCAAGCATTCCTCTTCTGGATCGCTACTGACCAGCTGCTAGTTTCAAGCAGATATTAGAATCAATTTGAAGAGATCACACCATGCAATTAGAATCATCGTTTTTTATGTACCTTGTCAAAAACATAAGCAGGTGGATTTCTTGTGTCGGGCATAAAAGCTGTCAAGAAGACAACAGCAGCAATCTTACAAGGAAATATGTCAGCAGCAAATGCAGCTGGTATTCCTCCCATACTATGAGCAACAAGAATCACCTTATCGTCATCCGGACCAAGAGAGCTCATAAACTCAAGTAATGGTTTGCAGTAAGCCTTCAGAGTTTGAATCTCTTCCACTCTTGTCATGTCTTTACCGGATGCCGCCAGATCCACTGCTGTCACACAGTGACCTGCAGCCTCCAGCAGTGTTTTCACCTTGTACCAAGTCCATGCACCGTGGCACAGCCCATGGACGAGCACAAACCGTTTCTGTTGGTTCTTCTCCATTGTCTTTTTCTACTTTTAGCATCTTGTGGTTGAACACATTAATTATAAGGTTCCCGCAATCACTCTTTGGATGTTGACTAATAGATTTTTGGTCGTTGTCTGAGATCTAGAAAGTTTCTAAACCACACAACATATTGACTAGTTTTTTTTACACGTATCTTATTCATTACCATTCTTGCATACGGCTTCCCAATTTACTACAGTTCTCACTAATGAATCTTTATTCTCATTTATGGTTTATGGTTGTGGTGGAAGCAATAGTTGGTTATTTATTTGCAACCTCCAAGAGAAGAGCACATAGTTCCTTAGGCTTGGAGAGCATTGCCATATGATCTGCATCTTTGATCTCCATTACTTCTTTTACCGGAACGTTACTGATCATCAAACGCTGGTATTCCTCAGGTACTATATTATCCTCTCCACATATGATACGTACGTGTAACCGATCCATACCCTTCCTCAGTAAAGCTTCTTGTCCCTGCTAGATTGGTTGTAACCAACGGGTTTACCCTTACCAACAATTTCGCCAATACAAGATCCTAACAAATGACAACAGTGAATAGAAGAGTGACTGAGGTTACTAGCAATCACATTTGTTAAAAAAAAGAGGTTTTGTTAGGCTTTGGAGTCTTACTTCTACCGGAGACAGTTGATACACTTTCTTAGCCATGAACGTTGGTCCCAAAAGAATAGACTCTAGAGGACAATCTGGATTCCCGTATCTCCCAAACACGGTGTCCAACCATTCCTCTCGTGGAGTGCTTCTTATCAGCTGCAGCTTTCAGTTGGATATCAGAATATATCACTCAGAAGTCAGACGCGACCATACGGTGCAACCAAATCATACCTTTTCGAAAACATAAGCAGGTGGGTTTCTTGTGTCAGGCATGAAAGCTGACACGAATACCATAGCAGCAATCTTACAAGGGAAGATGTCAGCAGCAAGCGCAGCGGGTATTCCTCCCATGCTATGAGCAACAAGAATGACATTCTCGTCATCCGGGCCAAGCGAGCTCATAAACTCAAGCAACGGTTTGGAGTAATCCATCAATGTCTGAATCTCTTCCAACCTGGTCATGTTTCGACCTGATGCAGCCAGATCCACTGCGGTTACACAGTGACCTTCAGCCTCTAGCTGTGTTTTCACCTTGTACCAACTCCACGCGCCGTGGCAGACCGCATGCACAAGCACAAACCGCTTTGTCTCCATTGCCTTTTTCTAGTTTCATCATCTTGCTTCAATTCTGAAATATATAGTTTGTACGGTTTCACCAATCTTCTGGTGGCTTGTCGCATGCAAACTCTTTACGTGATCAAAGAGCTGAAATTTGTATTTATATATCTTTCGAGCTAACTCCAAATTAAAATATACAAGTGAATCTTGGAATGATATTGATGTAAAACTCTAACCACCACGAGATTGACACTGCTTTTTGGACTTTTATTACAGTAGATGACTAGATATTATCAAACTATTTGTAGTTGCATACACGTTAGATTAACATATGATCTATGTTTACCCAAAAATAAATAATTTAACCACATATAACAAAGACTGCAAAAATGATAGTTTATATATCCATTGGTCATGATTTATTCATTTATTTATTTTTATTTTTATTTTTATTTTTTTCTGTTTTATTTGCTTTCTTGCTCTTTTGAACTCTACTTTGTTCAATCATTATGAGAAAAAAAACCTACAAAAAGTAAACATAAGTGAGAATCATAGTGAATCATTGTGCAAAGAAGGAAATATGAATCTTGGTGAAAACATTGAAATATATTTTTCTTGTGAAGAATATTATTTCTATAGATAGATACATGATCTAGTCACCCATATATATCACTCAAATCTGGCTCATAATTGTGGTTGAAGCTGATTTTTGTAACTATAATGTAGTGACGATCTTCATTTAATTTATTTTAGGCATGTTTATCCGCAATCTCCAAGAGAAGAGCACATAGTTCTTGAGGCTTAGAGAACATTGGCATATGATCTGCATCTTTGATCTCCATTACTTCTTTCACCGGGAAGTTCTCGATCATCTCACGCTGGTAATCCACGGTTACCGCAACGTCCTTTCCGCATACGATATATATACGTGTAACAGATCCGTACCCTTCCTCACTTAAGCTTTTTGTCCCTGCCAGTTCCTTTGTAGCGAACGGGTTTACCCTCACCAGCATTTTCGCCAATTCAAGATCCTAAACCCAACACAACAGACAATGAATAAAAAGTTAGACTGAGGTTACTAGCTAACAATTCCGGTTTGGTTTTAATTAGGCCAGGAGTCTTACTTGGGGTGAAGATAGGTTATACAAATTCTTGGCCATGAAGTTTGGTCCAAAAAGAGCAAACTCTAGAGGACCATTAGGCTTCGTAATTACAGTATCCATCCAATTCTCTTGTGGACCGCTTGTGATCAGCTGCTCGTTCCAGGCAGATATTAGAATCACGTTGTTCAAGTTAAGAAGCTAATCCTAGTGATTTATACTTTTCTTTCCACTTAAAAGTTCAAAACCATTTGATTTAAGGATGCATATAATGTAACAAGGTTTTTCTTTGGTTGAATAAATTTTACACTCATTCAATATATATTAGAATCAAATTGAAGAGATCACACCAATGTAACTGATTCAACTTTTTATGTACCTTTTCGAAAAAGAAGCCAGGTGGGTTTATTGTGTCGGGCATGAGAGATGCCACGAAGACAATAGCAGCAACCTTACTAGGGAAGATGTCAGCAGCAAGTGAAGCGGATATGCCACCCATGCTATGAGCAACAAGAATCACCTTACCGTCATCCGGGCCAAGCGAGCTCAGAAGCTCAAGCAGCGGTTTGCAGTAATCCTTAAGAGTCTGAATCTCTTCCACTCTGGTCATGTTTAGACCCGATGCAGCTAGGTCCACCGCGGTCACACAGTGACCTGCAGCTTCCAGCTGCGGTTTCACCTTGTGCCAACACCATGCGCCGTGGCAGATTCCATGGACTAGCACAAATCGCTTCTGGTTCTTCTTATCCATTCCCTGCTTATTGTAAAGAATGTATAGTCCTGTTATACATTGTTCAGCTTTATAGAATCTAAGAAAATTACAATTCAATAAAATAATACTGTATCGAATAAAAAATCCTCAAGCAGGGCAGCTAGCAAATAAGAAAACGACTTAAATTAACCCTTTCTGACTTTAGTGAAATAAAACATCCTTTGAAAAGGTAAAACAAAAGTGATGACTTTGATGACTATATCTAATTGTGCACGCAATTGAATACTATCATATTTAAATATCAACTTCACTCATATATTATATCCATAAAACATACTATCTTTAGGCTGGACAACAATTTTTGTTTTTGTTTTTGTTTTTGTTTTTTGTTTTTTGTTTTTTGTTTTTGTCTTTTTAGTTTACCAAAAATCATTATGAAACAAATGGTAGTAAGATAAATGGTTTGCTTAACTTATTAATATCATTATTTATACGAAAACCTTGATTTACATGATATACTTAATAGATGAGATGACTTTTATATGCAATCACGACCAGATGCACTAAAACATAGTGACAATATTGTTTTAGCATTTTTTGTTTTAATGAGACTAATAGAATTATTATCTTTTTTTTTTGGACAAAAGAATTATTATCTAAAATCAGCTAATTAACACATTCTAACATTCATTCTGTGTGTACTGTACTCCTACTCTCAGTCTCATGCTTTTCGGCCTCCTTGGACACGTCTAAAAATAGGTAGAAATACATCAATTGTTTTTTGTATAACCAAAACAACTTAAGCACTATCGGAAAAGGATGATCTTTAAGGATGACATGCATAAATCGAGAAATAATCCAAAATTGTTTATTTCAACAAGAAAAAAGTGGGTGTAAACATTATACTCCACTTATTTCTTATCGGGATAAGTTGGTCCCAGATGATTTTCTGTGCATTGGCTTTTGGAGATTGAATAGGAGTGGCAAGGCAGATCTAAAACTTTTTGTTACAGGGTCATTATTAATATACCTATATAAGAATATTAAATTATTTGTGAAGTTAACAAATTCAAAATGTTTAAGTATTACTGTTATTATTTTAAGGGAGATTCTCGAAAATAGCACCTTAAGTTTTTTTCCAAAACTAGCACACAATCTTAATTATTCCAAATATAGCACAATTTTAATTTTGAGAAAAATTATCTAAATAAATAAAAAAATAAAAATAAAAATAAAAAAAGAAAAGGAAAACGCAGCAATCATCTTAGCCAAAACCTAAAAAAAACTCCAGTTGAATTAGAGTAGAGATGCTCGAAGGAGGAGGAGACAACGAATGAAATCGATTTGATTTTGAAGAAGCGAATGAAATCGGAGATGATGATGCTATCGACGCTTCTCTCTCGCTGTAACGCTCTTCAATCTCAGATTTTAAATTCACGGTAGGATCGATATTTTGGATTCTTCGATGTGAAGCTTGCTTCTGGAGCAGAGGAAGTGATGAGTTTAGTGGAAGAACGTTTCTTCAAAGAAAAGTCATTGTTGCAGTTTGACATTGTCGTTGTTAATTTGCTTTTTAGACTATGAAAGAGAATCCTCTTCTAGGTCCTTCTTCTTTGACGTGGATAATCTTAAAGATCTCATCTTTCTTTATTTTCCTAGAAAGATTCCAAATTTTTAACTTTGGTTGTTCAATTCATGTGTTCTGAGTTTTGACATTGTTCAAATTTATGATGGGTTCTTAATAAAATTCATTATTGTGTATACTTTTTGATGTTTTTCAACTTCTCCTTTTGAACAAAGAAACTCGTTTCTAAATCTTTGGGGGGTGAGTTAATTAAAAGTGTTACGAGTGTGTGTTGTTTTATACAAGATTGGAGAAAATGGGGTTTTAGATGTATCAATGGTGGTTCATAAACACCATGTGTGGCGTTTGTTCACTTGTAGTGTTGTAGTGGTCAAGATTGGAGCTTTAGATATATCGAATGATGTTTTATACCAGGTGTGGCGTTTGTTCACTTGTAGTAACTTTGTATAGATGTAGATTTGGTCAGAAGAATTGGAGTTGTACCAACATTCCAAGAAATTTAGGAAGGATGTCTCGAATTTAAGGAAGGGTTTCAAACAAAAGAATAAACAAAGAAAACAGAGCATACACGCCACCCTATTGAGTTTTGTTGATGGCTCGAGAATTCTTTCTCATGTTCTTGTAATGTTAAAAATCAGCACCCAACATCCAACATCCAACACTCCTTGGAAATTCAGGAAGGATTCCACGAAATTCAGGAAATATTTATTGAACTTGAGGATGACCTTCATAAAAAGTTTGAATTTCAGGATGAACTTAAGGTTGACCTTTACAAAAAGCTTAGATATTGGTAAATACCCAGATATGTACAAAAAAGATATCATTACCCCCTCACTAATAGAGTATTCTTTCATATATTGAGGCATGTGTCGACAATTCATAGGATTATGTTCCTTAATTCAGTTTTACTTTCTCTGTTTTTAGACATGTATGATGTTTGTAAAACCTTTTTAGATTGTTTTGGTAATTGTATGATGTATCTGCATCATATGTTTTTATTAACACTTTATTTTAACTGTGATTGAACTTCAGGAAGGATTGTGTGAAATTCGGGAAAGATTTTATGCAATTCAGGAAGACTTCTTTGAATCGGAGCAACCAATTTGATTCCCCTTGATGAATACGAATACATCGATCTATGTGAATTCAATATCCATCAAATCATGAACAATAGCCTAATTCTATAATCATTGAATCATTGAATCATTCTTTTTTTTGCTTTTACTTTTGATAACATAATTTGGAGTGACAGATTTTGTCTCCGACGAGATCTGAGTTTGATCTTTCATGGTGGTGTCGTTCTCTCGAGAAGAAAGTCACTATCTAATTCTGGTTACATGTCTGCCTCCACCGTTGCCGTTGCTGGAGGAAGACGATGACAGAGACTATGATTTCTGGATATATTGGAGACGACGGAGAAGATAGAAACGACATCGTCATAACTAGACGGAGAAGAAGATGAATAAAAAAAAAAGATATTTATTAATTTAATTTTAGAGAAATAATTAATATAATAAAAATACTATTTTTGGAAAATCTGAGTGTATATGCTTATTTTGGAAAAAAAAACCTAAAATGATGCTATTCTAGGGTATTTCTCTTATTTTAATGAATTGTACACC
>NC_025691.1:27425282-27426251 GCF_000633955.1 Camelina sativa
CACGAAATTCAGGAAATATTTATTGAACTTGAGGATGACCTTCATAAAAAGTTTGAATTTCAGGATGAACTTAAGGTTGACCTTTACAAAAAGCTTAGATATTGGTAAATACCCAGATATGTACAAAAAAGATATCATTACCCCCTCACTAATAGAGTATTCTTTCATATATTGAGGCATGTGTCGACAATTCATAGGATTATGTTCCTTAATTCAGTTTTACTTTCTCTGTTTTTAGACATGTATGATGTTTGTAAAACCTTTTTAGATTGTTTTGGTAATTGTATGATGTATCTGCATCATATGTTTTTATTAACACTTTATTTTAACTGTGATTGAACTTCAGGAAGGATTGTGTGAAATTCGGGAAAGATTTTATGCAATTCAGGAAGACTTCTTTGAATCGGAGCAACCAATTTGATTCCCCTTGATGAATACGAATACATCGATCTATGTGAATTCAATATCCATCAAATCATGAACAATAGCCTAATTCTATAATCATTGAATCATTGAATCATTCTTTTTTTTGCTTTTACTTTTGATAACATAATTTGGAGTGACAGATTTTGTCTCCGACGAGATCTGAGTTTGATCTTTCATGGTGGTGTCGTTCTCTCGAGAAGAAAGTCACTATCTAATTCTGGTTACATGTCTGCCTCCACCGTTGCCGTTGCTGGAGGAAGACGATGACAGAGACTATGATTTCTGGATATATTGGAGACGACGGAGAAGATAGAAACGACATCGTCATAACTAGACGGAGAAGAAGATGAATAAAAAAAAAAGATATTTATTAATTTAATTTTAGAGAAATAATTAATATAATAAAAATACTATTTTTGGAAAATCTGAGTGTATATGCTTATTTTGGAAAAAAAAACCTAAAATGATGCTATTCTAGGGTATTTCTCTTATTTTAATGAATTGTACACCTATAAATTGTAGTTGTTTTTTTTTTGGGGGGGG
>NC_025691.1:27426427-27428995 GCF_000633955.1 Camelina sativa
GGGGGGGGGGGGAACTATTGTTCAAAAGGCCATTTTTGGCTAACCATTTTGTTAATTTGTCATTTTGCCTAAAATATTTGTAATTTTTCATTTTACGGAAATTTTTTTTTTATTAAATTGCATACTTAATAACAAATACTATACTCTAAAAGAACACAGAATTTAATAAACTCAAACATAATGTGTAAAATTATGTTTTTAAATATAAATTTGGCAAATTAAAAATTATTTTAGGGAAAATGGCAAAATATATATATACCACTAAAACGTTCATTTCTCATAATTGATTCTTGTTTTTTTTTGTCTTTTTAATATGTGTGGCAGGTGCAACACCATGTTAATTATAAAGTTGTTTTGAAATTATTCTATAGGGGATCGGTATAAGGTGCAACAATATGTTAAAATAAAATAGTGGTATGGGTAGGATAATTCTGGTCATGAAAGTTGTCTCCAATAAGGCAATAACTCAGTAGCAATCCCTAACTCCACTAATAAAAGATGATTTTCTTGGTCATTATGGCTACAAGACTTGACACTTGTTATCCACTGAGTTGCTTTGTCGGCAATGAGATTTGTTTTGGTCTTTGTCTGGTCAGAGAGACTTTTATCGTCCAGTGACCAAGTAAGAGAGATTTCAAAGGCTACGTAAGGAAGCTGAAGGGCATAGTACGTAGCTGATTCGAAAGCAAAAGATATGGTTGCAAATGAAATGATTCCTATTAGTGATATTAGAATTACATATTGACTCATGATGCTGCAGGTATGCGATTAGTACTGAATATATACACCAGTAAATTAGTTGGTTGGAACATAAATATTATTAAAGGACAGGGATAGAAAAAAATGAATTCTTATCCATCGAACATCAAATACTATTATATATTTTGTTTGTTTTGTTAAGACTCTTTTGGTCTTTGTAAATGTATATATATGAAGGTTTTCTATGATCAAGTAGCTAAAAGATCCGCAGACGGCGGTGATGGGAGTGTGATACCAGATGGATGTTTGCGTATGTCGAGAGTCGTCCTTGGTAGGTTCTTTGTCAAGTGGTTTAACTTGGCGAATTAAAAATCTCGAAAGATTACAACAACAAAAATTGGAAAATGGACTTACAAGTTGGGGAGGGGAGAATCGGATTGTAGTCGTGCCAAGTTAGTCTATGTCGACACGTACTCATTTATATATAGTAGTCATCTTCCTGTACGAGATGCCCTTTTGTCATGTAGTATATGAATTATAATACAAGAATAGTAACATTACGTACAAGTACAGCATTAAAACAAACGATTGGGTAAAATTTATAGTATAATAGTTATCCGGCCTGGCCATGAACTAAAACCTCAGAGAACATGGATGACAAGTTGACAACGTTCTAAAGTAATTGATGGCTCAGTTGGTTCATATTACATTAAAATCCTCATTTTCGTAAAGACCATGATTTCTTATTATTATATTTTTTAAGAAATCTTATTTTATTCAATTCAAAATATGCAAAATTAATCAAATTTTTTCTTAAATTAAAGAAAGTATATAAAATACCATGTAGTAATAAAATCCTTAAATACAATATTTACATTAACAAATTTGATATATGAAAGGACAATTTAGAATATTGCTTTAGAAATTTGAAATCCCAAGATTGGTCATATATAGTAGTTAGGTATTCATGTACGACTTCTATGGTTGCAGGATTTACCCAGTGAGAAAAATCATTTAATCAAGAATGCATGGATGTTGTTGTATGCCTACGGGCTACGGCAATATTATAATAAAAATTATACGTCTTCTATTACTTCGGTCATCTATAACTTTGATCATCCCTCCGAGAAAGCCTACAAAATACTTGCTAAAAAGCTTGTCGAGGCTATCAATACAGGCTTTGCCATATTTGCAAGTCATCTATACTTGCATTATACTTTGGTTGTACATGATAATCATCTAGTATGTTTTCTATGAAAAAAGCCTCCGGTTTCAATAATTGGCGGCATTTATCGGACTATGAGAGCGAAGCTTCTTGAACTGTACAGCTTATAATTATTTAATCTAAATACATTTTCATTGGTAGACTTGAAAGCTCTGATTCCATATGGATTTTTTTGATACATTATACATATATAATTGTATCATGAATCTTATTTATTTATATAACTGCTTTTTAGTGTAATACAATTCTTGCTACTGATTGGGCATGAAGACAGAATCTGGATTCATAATTCTTCGTAGATACTATCCTCTTATGGTTTATTGTTGTGGTGGACGAATGAAGTTCACTACTAATTGCGGTCCCTCAGGTTTATTTAGACGTATTTATCTGCAATATTCAAGAGAAAAAACACTTCTGGTGGGGTTTTATTACGTTACGTGATTTATATTTACATATCTTTCGAGTTATATAAAAATGAAAAGTCTGACCACCACGAAATTGATACTACTTTTTGGAGTTATATTACAGTAGATGCTATCAAACTAAATGTAGTTGCATACACGTTAGATTGTCACATGTCAACATATGATCTATCTTTAGGGTCTTATAGTGCAAAATAAATATATAAACCACAAATGATAAAG
>NC_025691.1:27430019-27432664 GCF_000633955.1 Camelina sativa
ATATATATATATATATATATATATATATATATATATATATATTCTTTTCTCTCTGTTTTTTTCTTGCTCTTATATTATAAGAGAGAATCATAATGCAAAGAAGAAAATATGAATCTTGGTAAACATAAGAAAGTATATATATCTTGTGAAGGATAACATTTGCTTATTTAATTATTTGCACAAAGTAAAACAATCAGTGTGGGGCAAAGGCAAGAAGAGAAGAAGTAGATGTCAGACAAAGAGAAAAAGATGGTGGTTTGGGCTGAGAAGTATAAAGGGCCAATGGCTTTGGTTAAGGCCCAAATAAAGAAGTGTTTGTTTTGTTTAAAGCTAACTAAGTTAAGAAGAGAAAGAGTGTTGTGTTGTTAGTCTAAAGACTCTAAACTAGAGTGGTTAATAGTGTAAGAGTTAGTAGTTTGACCTTGCTTGTAGAAATGAGTCAAGTACCTAGAACTAGAAGTATAGATTAGAACTAGAGTTTAAGTGTGTGGAAAGTGGAAATAACCACTATATGTCAGTCTATATGTATCAATGTATGTGTGTTTTAATACCGTGTAGACAATTAAAAGGATTTTATTCTCTCTTCTCTCTTAGTTACCAACGTTTTGTAACTATGATGCAGTGACGATCTTATGTTTATTTCGGCATATTTACATGCAATTTCCAAGAGTAGAGCATATAGTTCGTGAGGCTTGGAGAACAATTGCCATAATAAGAAATAAAGTCCGAACTTATAGAAATATCCATTTTAGAACACACACTTAATTGTATCAACTCCAAATACATTTTCCTCAATTAAGAGAATTTGTTGGCGATTTCCAATAGATGGTCACTGAGTAGTTGAGGTTTGCAAAACATTGGCATATGATCCGTCTCTGCCATCTCAATCACGAAATTCGCCGGATAATTATCTATCATCCATCGTTGATGTTCTTCTAAGATGATCTTGTCCTCTTTGCACACAATGTAAGCTCGAGGAACAGATCCATACCCTTTGTCTGAAAAGTTCTTTGTCCTTGATAATTGGTTCACAAATAATGATGCGGGCCTCTTTAAAAGCAGTCCAAGCTCAAGATCCTAAATCAAGATTACCACAATATCAAGATTACCNAAATTGATACTACTTTTTGGAGTTATATTACAGTAGATGCTATCAAACTAAATGTAGTTGCATACACGTTAGATTGTCACATGTCAACATATGATCTATCTTTAGGGTCTTATAGTGCAAAATAAATATATAAACCACAAATGATAAAGACTGCAAAAATGATAATTTATATTTAATTTTTATACAGCAAAATAATTATATAACCACAAATGATAAAGACTGCAAAAATGATAAAGAGTTTGCTCTTTTTGGACTTTTATTACAGAAGAGTTGACTAAACGTTATCAAACTAATTGTAGTTGCATACACGTTAGAATTTCAAGATAAGATCTATGTTTATGGGTCTTACACTGCAAAATAAGTAAATAACCACAAATGATAAAGACTGCAAAAATGATAACTTATATATATATATATATATATANTGTGTTTTAATACCGTGTAGACAATTAAAAGGATTTTATTCTCTCTTCTCTCTTAGTTACCAACGTTTTGTAACTATGATGCAGTGACGATCTTATGTTTATTTCGGCATATTTACATGCAATTTCCAAGAGTAGAGCATATAGTTCGTGAGGCTTGGAGAACAATTGCCATAATAAGAAATAAAGTCCGAACTTATAGAAATATCCATTTTAGAACACACACTTAATTGTATCAACTCCAAATACATTTTCCTCAATTAAGAGAATTTGTTGGCGATTTCCAATAGATGGTCACTGAGTAGTTGAGGTTTGCAAAACATTGGCATATGATCCGTCTCTGCCATCTCAATCACGAAATTCGCCGGATAATTATCTATCATCCATCGTTGATGTTCTTCTAAGATGATCTTGTCCTCTTTGCACACAATGTAAGCTCGAGGAACAGATCCATACCCTTTGTCTGAAAAGTTCTTTGTCCTTGATAATTGGTTCACAAATAATGATGCGGGCCTCTTTAAAAGCAGTCCAAGCTCAAGATCCTAAATCAAGATTACCACAATATCAAGATTACCTTACTATCAATTATATGATGATCATAAATGTTTTTTTTTCTTCTAAAGATGATTATAAATTAAATTACCTCAATAGGAGAAAGCTGGTAGAGACGGTTCTTCATAAACTCAGTGCTGAAGAACACAGACAAGCCAGAATTGTCTAAGCCGTACGGCTTGAGCTCAGTGCCCATCCATCCTTCTGGTGTCATGTGGCTTGCAAACTGTAACGTGAGTCAAATACATATTATATGCTCAATATTTGTGTTTTTCCGTCCATATGCACTTGACTGATTGATTAATACTTAATACTATATGTGTTGAATGATGGCCATAGATTTTGTTTTTTTTTTCTATGTCAACCACAAAATTAAACTAAAATATGAGATATACCTTGTCCACGACGAACGATGGTGAGTATTTGGTGTCGGGCATGAAAGCAGTCACAAAGACAGAAACAGAGATTTTTTCAGGAAACTTATCCATGGCTATGGCTAAATTCAAACCTCCAAAGCTATGACCAACGAGCACAACCTTCTCATCATTTGGCAATGAAGT
>NC_025691.1:27433858-27436524 GCF_000633955.1 Camelina sativa
AGTGATCGACCTGGTGGTGTCTATACCGCAGGCAGCTAGGTCTAAGGCGGTTACACGATGTCCCGAAGCCTCGAGCAGCGGCTTCACCTTGTACCAGCACCATGCGCCGTGGCATGCACCATGGACTAGCACGAAGTGTTGCTTCCTCTTCTCCTCGCTCATCTTATTCTCTCCTTTTGATTTTTATCACCCGGTTTCGTACTATCACACATATTAGTAGAGGGATCACAAATTAAGCTTATCTTCGAATTTTCTAAAATTGTCGCTTTCTTGAGAATCTTTTACGATTTCACGTGATAGTTACAATCGAATATTTCTTTCAAGAAATAAGAAAGAAATAACAATTTCTGGAATTTTCTTTAAAAAAACAAACAATTTGCTGTGCGGGTAAAAGTATCTTTTTAAAATTATAATAGTAGGACTTACGAACGAGCTGTAAATCGGAGGTTGACAAGTGATTTAACTCGTTGGAATTATATTCATTCAATTAAACTGGTATCAGAGCGTTATTATTGATTTAAAAGCAGTAAAAAAAATAAAAACGAGTAACATTTCCAAAAAATTCCAGCATTACAGTTTGTTTTATTTTTTCCTAAGTGGAGAATATGACAAATCTTGCAATAAGTGATTACCGTAACCGACGGAGGAATTTTTTTGTTTTTTTTGGTTTTTAAAGATGAATGCCACATGACTTTTTATGTAGTCGTTACCTCATAAAAAGCAACGAAGTCTGAAACTTTTTTTTTTTTTTACATCATCTGAAACTTTTTAAAATTCATTATTATTGTTTGCAACAAACCCTTATTATTATCAAATCTAATACACATATTCATGAAGATCGATTAAACGAATTCGTAAGCAATTTCCAGTAAGTAATGGCAGAGTTGCTGAGGCTTGCAGAACATTGGCATATGATCTGTCTCCTCAATTTCCATAACTAAATTCACCGGAAAATTATTAATCATCCATCGTTGGTGTTCTTCTGGAATGGCTTTGTCCTCTTTGCACACTATGAACGCTCGAGGAACAGATCCATATCTTTCACTAGAGAAGTTCTTCATCTTTGATAAATCGTTAACAAACAATGATCCTGGCCTCTTTAAAAGCAATCCCAGTTCAAGATCCTAAATCAAGATAACAACATAACCAAAACCAAAAGAAGTTGAAAAAACCAAAAATTTACTTTTTCCATCGACCCACAACCCAGCATTAAATTTTACATTTTATTTTAGTACTCCTTAATTCCATAAAAATGAAGAAACTTAGTTTAAATATTAGAGTTATCTAAAACATATATCAATCTAGCTAATATGGAAAAGTCTCATATAGGTCATTATGGTGCAATAATTATGTAGACCACTTTTGTAGGCCACAAAAGGTTGAATTCGATATAGTTAAATAAGCGTGCATGTTTTGTTTTTATTTAAATTTAATAATATAGAACATTATAGAAAATTACTGTTCGCGGCACTAATCATATTAGAGATAAAGACTAAAAAAGAGAAAAAAAAAACAAACTGAAAACATATATACATATAGATAAGTAAGATAAGTACAAGAATGTATGATGATGAATTACATACCTCAATAGGAGAGAGCTGGTAAAGACCCAACTTCATGAACTCACGGCTAAAGAACATACTCAGTCCGGAATTGTCTAAACCGTATGGTTCGAATTCGGTGCCCATCCATGCTTCTGGTGGAATGTTGCTTCCATACTTTTACATAAATTGGAAAGAAAAGAAAAACTAAATATACAAGAAAATAAGGAACCGTATACTGTGGCAAATTTATTGACAAGTTGACAACCATGAAAATGAAACATGTAAGAAAAAAAATCCACTATATAGGATTTAATTTTAGACCCCACGTGTTCGTTAGATTGTCAAAACATGATCTATAGTTATCTCATATAGGCCACAAAATTCATAAAGTAGATTCCAGAAAGAACGAAACATGTTCAAAAGAAAAAACTCCAGAAACGAAATATTTCTATCATATACGCTAATTCATTTCTCTGATCAGTATACTAGGTAGTAGGTACTAAGTACTAACCATTAATATTTTTTAGCAATATGTATTATGTAGGCTTGAGAACGAGTATAAACACAAGAAGGGTACTATTACATATTACTAGGTTATATATGTTATGATTACCACTTTAAATTTGTTAGGAGAATAGTGTGCTAGATTTATACATGACCATAAATAATTCTTATATTTTTTTGTAGTTTTTATTATAAGCAATCTTCCTTATTTTCTGTAAGACTATAAAACGGGTTTTAACTTGTCCAACTTGGACGCTACAAGTTTTGCTACAGTTTAAATTTTGACTCAGCAAGACGCCAAGACTTATTTAAGATAAATAAATACAAGTATTGGCGTTGACGAAAGAGACTTTGTAGATACATTCATACATACAGTGATCTATATACATATCATCAAGATCGATCTATCATATTAAATAAGTAATAAAAAAACGAGGTACCTTCTCCAAGACGAAGGAAGGTGAGTGTTCTGTGTCGGGCATGAAAGCTGTCAGGAATACAGCGACAGAAATTTTTTCGGGAAACTTTTCCATGGCTATGGCTAAGTTCAACCCACCGAAGCTATGACCTACGAGGACAACCTTCTCATCATTTGGTAATGAGGTCAGCAGCTTCGTC
>NC_025691.1:27436777-27453164 GCF_000633955.1 Camelina sativa
ATTGGCATATGATCTGTCTCCTCAATTTCCATAACTAAATTCACCGGAAAATTATTAATCATCCATCGTTGGTGTTCTTCTGGAATGGCTTTGTCCTCTTTGCACACTATGAACGCTCGAGGAACAGATCCATATCTTTCACTAGAGAAGTTCTTCATCTTTGATAAATCGTTAACAAACAATGATCCTGGCCTCTTTAAAAGCAATCCCAGTTCAAGATCCTAAATCAAGATAACAACATAACCAAAACCAAAAGAAGTTGAAAAAACCAAAAATTTACTTTTTCCATCGACCCACAACCCAGCATTAAATTTTACATTTTATTTTAGTACTCCTTAATTCCATAAAAATGAAGAAACTTAGTTTAAATATTAGAGTTATCTAAAACATATATCAATCTAGCTAATATGGAAAAGTCTCATATAGGTCATTATGGTGCAATAATTATGTAGACCACTTTTGTAGGCCACAAAAGGTTGAATTCGATATAGTTAAATAAGCGTGCATGTTTTGTTTTTATTTAAATTTAATAATATAGAACATTATAGAAAATTACTGTTCGCGGCACTAATCATATTAGAGATAAAGACTAAAAAAGAGAAAAAAAAAACAAACTGAAAACATATATACATATAGATAAGTAAGATAAGTACAAGAATGTATGATGATGAATTACATACCTCAATAGGAGAGAGCTGGTAAAGACCCAACTTCATGAACTCACGGCTAAAGAACATACTCAGTCCGGAATTGTCTAAACCGTATGGTTCGAATTCGGTGCCCATCCATGCTTCTGGTGGAATGTTGCTTCCATACTTTTACATAAATTGGAAAGAAAAGAAAAACTAAATATACAAGAAAATAAGGAACCGTATACTGTGGCAAATTTATTGACAAGTTGACAACCATGAAAATGAAACATGTAAGAAAAAAAATCCACTATATAGGATTTAATTTTAGACCCCACGTGTTCGTTAGATTGTCAAAACATGATCTATAGTTATCTCATATAGGCCACAAAATTCATAAAGTAGATTCCAGAAAGAACGAAACATGTTCAAAAGAAAAAACTCCAGAAACGAAATATTTCTATCATATACGCTAATTCATTTCTCTGATCAGTATACTAGGTAGTAGGTACTAAGTACTAACCATTAATATTTTTTAGCAATATGTATTATGTAGGCTTGAGAACGAGTATAAACACAAGAAGGGTACTATTACATATTACTAGGTTATATATGTTATGATTACCACTTTAAATTTGTTAGGAGAATAGTGTGCTAGATTTATACATGACCATAAATAATTCTTATATTTTTTTGTAGTTTTTATTATAAGCAATCTTCCTTATTTTCTGTAAGACTATAAAACGGGTTTTAACTTGTCCAACTTGGACGCTACAAGTTTTGCTACAGTTTAAATTTTGACTCAGCAAGACGCCAAGACTTATTTAAGATAAATAAATACAAGTATTGGCGTTGACGAAAGAGACTTTGTAGATACATTCATACATACAGTGATCTATATACATATCATCAAGATCGATCTATCATATTAAATAAGTAATAAAAAAACGAGGTACCTTCTCCAAGACGAAGGAAGGTGAGTGTTCTGTGTCGGGCATGAAAGCTGTCAGGAATACAGCGACAGAAATTTTTTCGGGAAACTTTTCCATGGCTATGGCTAAGTTCAACCCACCGAAGCTATGACCTACGAGGACAACCTTCTCATCATTTGGTAATGAGGTCAGCAGCTTCGTCAATGGCTCTGAGTATTGTTCACATGTAGGGATGTCAGTGATCGACTTGGTTATGTCTAAACCAGAGGCAGCTAAGTCCACGGCAGTTACACGATGGCCCGCCGCCTCTAGCAATGGCTTAATCTTGTACCAGCACCACGCTCCGTGGCACGAACCATGTACTAGTACAAAATGTTGTTTCCTCTTTCCCTCGCTCATTCTTCTGACCTTTGATATTTTCCTACTCTCCTAAAACTAAAACGCATACAAATATAAATAGAAGATTTTGTTGGTCAAGTTTAAGACAATATAAAAAAAGTCGCTTCGGTACGAAGGAATAGGGTGATTGCTACTCACGATGATATTTATTTAATTTAACGTTTACCATCAACCAAATCTTACATACTATATAATACAGTCTGTCGCGCGCCCGTCAAGATGAATAATTTTCTAAGTAAAATGTACTTCATTAAATTATTTTACATTGTTGACCAAAAAAATTATTTTATTATCCAAATATATTTTAAAAATAGAAAATAGAGGACGGATTTCTAAATGGACTACCCTCTGTTTCATAATAAATAATTTTTTCACAAAACACTTTTTGTTTGAAGTAACGCTATATTTTTCATAAAATTAAATATTTATATGTTTATGATTATTAGAATTTTGTAGTTTGATTTATTAGTGGTCAAATAGTGTTTGTGTAAATAATTTGCTATGTTTTCATTTGTTTGCAAAAACTGGAAATATTTTTTATTTTGTAATAGATAAAGTGTCCGTTAGATCCAATTTAACACTCCAATTTCTTTATGTTCTTTTGTTATTATCTTTTAGTAGTTTTTTTCGTTTTACTTTACTTTCTCAAACTTGTATGCAAAAGTTTATGTTGATTTAGTAAATAATGATTATTTGTGTTTTTCAATTTCGTATTCAAATTAATCCACTTTTCAAAATATATACTAAAAATGGGTTTTAAGTAGAAATAACAAACATTTATCGTTATTATCTTTGCATTTTAACTTAAAAATATATAAAAGTGGAGTAAATATTTTGTCTGGATATTAAGAACCCACTTGCGAATAACTAACCTTTGGAGAGCAAACGAGACTGTTTTTTTTTTTTTTTTTATTAAAATGAGACTAATCTCTTCAATATATCCACTAAGGGACCTATATTGTTTTGTATATGAGCATGTTATCAATGGAATGGAGATGATAACCAACAAAAAAAAATACTTCTTCTGTTTTATTTTTTTTAGATTTAAAAAACATCTGTATTAGTATTTTTGCAGCAGTTTTTGCTCAAAAATACTTTTTGGAAAGTTTTTACATTTAATGCATTGACTTTAATATTAGTTACCAAAACTTTAAAATTAATTATAGGGAAGTTTTAAAAAAATAAGGAAATCTTTCTATCTCATTCAAACATAAATATATGATTCCTTTTCTTTTTTATTTGGATTTAAATTATCTTGAATTATTCTATAATACATTTAGTTAATAAAAATTGTGATTTTTTCCTGCATATGATGTAATACAAAATTTTAAAATGGGACATATATTACTCAATATTTAAAAACTTTTATTTGGTTTATTCCGGTTTTTTATTTTAAAGATTTTTAAATGGTTAAATATGAAAAATATTTAAAACTTTAAAAAAGTTAAATATGATAAATATTATACCGTAGATACACAATAAAAACTAAAAATTAAGATGATAAAGTGTGAGTTAAAATATTCTGGGACAGGATTTTATAGCATGACGGATTTTATTGATATTTATATTAATTAAAAAATATCATTAATTTGGTGTTACATGGATAAAACATCATTCATTATTTTATTAACACTATCGGTATCAGAGAATAGACATATCTAATTATATAGATTAAATAAATATTATGTAAAAAATAAATTATATTGTGGTATTATATGGTTTATTTAACAATTATTATATAATTATAAGTTATAACATATTTAACCAACAAATACAACTTATAATTTAAATATTTTAGTTATAAATAATTTTGTCTTGCGGTGTACCGCGGGTCCTAATCTAGTTAAGTAAATAAGTGAAATCTTGTATATAAAAGTTTTTGTAAGATTTTCAGTTTAATTGTTTAATTGTTTAATTGTTTTTAATTGTTTTTTTAAACAACATTCCTTAAACAACACTTGTATTAAAACGAGGGTATATATGTAAGTGACAATATTGGGAGGAAAAAGAGGGATGTTTGAAACACCATGACTCGGAAATAAAAATAGATCGATTTAGAACTTTAAAAACAATCGTATTTGTTTTTATGAATAGATTCAATTGATAAAACAAAATTTAGACTTTCTTAAAATTTGACCACTTAGAACGAATGTTCATAGGTTCAAATACCATTAAATAAAGAGATTTGTACCCAAAAAAACCTTTCAAGTCACCATTTTTTGCATGTTTATACTACAATTTCCAAAAAATACAAAACAAACACATGAAGCCAAAAATAATATGCATTATAACATGTCATCAGCACCATCAAATTTAAAATGGTTAAAAATAGTATATTAAATCGAAGTCTCGAGTTCAAATCTATATTTAATTTTATAAAAATATATTATATGTGCCCGTATAAATGTTTTGAAGATACATATAAATACTATATTGCGTACTATTTTGTACTTCATAAAATTAATTTGCATTTTTAGGAGATGAAAGGTAAAGTTGCAAAAAATGACCATTTAAAGGGTTATTTTGCACAAAAACCTTAAATAAACTTCACATAAATGCAAATGAATAATTCGATGATATATACTGTCACACGACCCTTTATTTCCATTTTTCTTGGATTTTGCATTCATATTACATTTTAGGTTGCATTTGCATTCTACAGTAAAACCTCTATAAATTAATATTCTATAAATTAATAAACACGATAAATTAATAATTTTTGCTGGTCCCAAGTCGGGACAATGTAAAAATTAACAATATTCGATAAGATAATAAGATAATAATTTTTTCGAAATCTCCTTATAAAATATGGTCCCAATAATATCATAAATTAATAATCATAAATCATAGGCATAAATACTAAGACAATTTTGTAAAATATGAATCTAGTGTTGTTTGTCTTTTCTTAAAGTTGGAATCTCGTTGGAGTTCATCTCTGATTTTCCTTATTGCATCAAAAACTCCTGGTGTTGTCTTCTCGATTTGCATCCAAAAGTTGTGAAGAGTTCTAGACGCGATAATTGCTTCCTTACGTGTAACTGGTTCCAAAGGTTCCACATTATCGTCTTCAGCTTCTTCATCAACATTAATGACAGAAGCCACAATCTCTTCTAAACTCTGAACTTCTGAGCATGCATCATTTTCACCTGGATAGTCGAGTAGACTATTGACATCCATTTTATTTCGATAACTAAGATTATTAATCACCACTTCAAGTTCCTGCATACCATCTTCACAAACTGATTCCTCTTCTGAATTCCTTGATACGGCATCCCTTGAACGAATTTTACAATGTCGAAAACAATTTGCTATTGTCTCTCCATGAACATTAGTTGTCCAAGCAGAGACCGCAAAATTGATAGCATGCAAAACATTGATCTTAGCTGGATCAGATTGTCCCAACTCATATCCTTCTAAAACCTCACGGTAAAATCTCCTTCGATAATGCATTTTAAAAGCTCTTATTATTCCAGCATCACAAGGTTGGATTTTTGACGTCATGTTAGGTGGCAAGAAAAACAACTCAACATTATGTAATCCTTCAATATTTCTTGGATGTGCTGGGCAATTATCTACCACAAACAAAACCCTTCTACCATGCATTATCTGATCAAACCAGCGAATATATTCTTCAAAAATAACACTTGTCATCCAAGCTCTTTTGTTGGCTCGATAATGACAATTCAAGCTATTCATGTTGACATTCTTGAAGCAGCGCGGCTTCGCATATTTTCCAATAATCCATAAGGGAATTTTTTCAGACCCATCCTCGTTACAGCAAATAACAACAGTTAACCTTTCTTTGTCTTGTTTTTTGCCTTCAAGTTGTTTTGTAGCAAGAGAATGATCAGCTTGTAACCTATAAAACAAACCAGTTTCATCCATATTAAAAACATCTTTCTTAGAAAACTTATCTATTTTTCCTCTTATAGCTTCCAGCTTCTTTTCCATGTCTTCAACATCAACTGAACCGCTTTCTCCAAACCGACGAAACGACTTGATACCGTGTCGTAATTTGAATTTTTCAAGCCAGCCTTGAGAAAATTGGTGCTCAAAATCTTGTTCCGGGTATACAAGTTTCATAGTCACTTTTGCCTTCTCTAAAATTAGTTCTCCGGTCATATTCACACGATCTTGGTATTGAAGAAACCATTCAAAAAGAACTTTCTCCATCTCTGGATATTTTGCTGGTTTGTGACGTTTGATATCTTTTCTGGATTCCAGATTGGTGGAAAGATATTCATCTGATCTTTTGAGTGTGTTTGAGATTGTACCTTGGCTAACTTGAATTTGAAATTTTTCTTGAATCCACAATTGCAACTCTTTTTGAGTACATTTGGTATGATCTCTTTTGTACTCACATAACTCTTTGCGTATTTGGTCTGTCATGGTTGCTTTTGCAACACCTTTTAGATGAGAAGCCATAGCTAAGATTTTGTGTAAAGAAAAAAAATAGTAGACGAGAATAGCTCGTACGTTCACGTTCGTGTCTACAAATAAAGACAAAGGTTCTATAGAAATATGAATGTTAACATAATTGAATATGTTATATCAAAACATAAGGAATTTTATATAAAGAAAAATTCTAAAAAAGTATATGATTTTAAGGAAAAAATTCCAAATTTACATCTAGAAATATTTTAAAAGTTAATGTAGTGAATAATATTGTATTTTGCAAAAATATTTCTATAAATTAATAATTTATAATTTATACGATAAATTAATAATTATTAATTTATGGATAAATTAATATCACTATAAATTAATAAAATCTCAAAGTCCCCACATTATTAATTTATAGAGGTTTTACTGTAGTTATCTTTATTAGGTCTTGGAGTGAAAACTATTAAAAAAGAAAAATTGTAGAAGAGATTTTGTGCTTAAGAGAATAAGAAACATAAAATAAACAAGAGATGGTTATGCAGGATGCATCATATGAAGGCCTTCCCTTGGGATTTATCTTCATAGTCCTAATGAAAGTCAGGAGATTAATTTAACTTTCCAATGGAGATGATTTTGGGTCAATCGAAGCAACGTTCAAAAGTTATGACTGATACAGTGAACATTTATTCTCCTAAAAACTTCCAACTGTCCAAATATCTCCTAAAAAAATCAGTATTTAAGATATCTAATATTATATGCAAAATCAAAATACTGATTAGTTATAAGGATTCCTCCCCGCTTATTAAATAAAGTTTTTCAACCGAAGCATTTCAACAGTTGTAGTCTCGTGTCTTTGCCTAGTTTGGTTGAAGCACTTCAAGAGGTATTGGGTTGAGTTTCAATTGAAGATGTAGCAGTCTAGAAGGAGTGGTAATTTCAATCCTTGGTAGGTGCTCTTCTTCATCTCAGTTCTACAAGTCCTTTGCTAATTTGTTTGGCTGCATCTTTATCCTTTCCAAGCATCGTTGTCTTCCTGTTCTTGGAGTCCATTCCAAGCTTCGGGAATTGATTTTCAGAGTTGAATCTTTATTAGCTTTGCATTGTTGGGTTTGGTATTGTATTAGAAGTTGTTTGTTTGTAAGTTTCTCTTATCCTTTGAGGCTTTAGCTTAAAAATCTTTGTAAAACTCCAGTTTTATCAATGAAGAAGAATCCTTTAGTGAAAAAAAAAAAAAAGGATTACCATATCAACATTGTGCATTGGTTTTGTAATCAGCTTATCTTATTTCTTAAAATATACTATTTTTCCTTTTTGACACAACAATACATTCAAGCTGGTGGTAAGTAATAGTATAACCCTGGCCTAAAAGTTGACTTGTTAGTTTTAAAAGGTCCAGTAGAGCTGTAAATGCTAAATAATAGATTAGTTGTTTCCTCTGTCCCATTTTAATATTTGATTATAACATTTTGGTTAAAAGTGCACATATTAAAAATTATTTTATCTACAAAATTATTAGATGTAATTTTTAATTTAAAAAGATTGGCCTAATCATTGAAAATTAATAATCACAAAAATGTTAAATAAATATAAAGATAATTTTACAAAGAAACTTATAAAATACATAAAAATGAAAGAAATAAAAAAATCATAAATATTTTAGGAAATAGGACAGAAGAAAGAAAAAGTACTAATCTTGATCCAACTTATCGACAGACTTAGTTGTTAATTGACATCTGATAATTGATTATCCAACATATATTAATTGATGAGAGGAAAAGAGACAGAGAAAGAAAAAAAGATATCTTTTAAGTATAACTCCAAAGAGAAAATCTTGATGCAGTCTCAATTTATATTATCTCATAGCCGACCTAACTTGTTAAGATACAAAGTCTAACTTGACTGTGTGGTTGTCTTCTTTTCGACCAAGGATAATAATGGTTCGAACTCATATTGGAGGAACTCATATTGGAGGTTGTCCGCTAATGGTAATGGGCATTTTTTGTAACTTTACCTTTCATCTCATGAAAATATAAATTAATTTTCTGAAATAAAAAATAATATATAATATAGTTTTTATATGTATCTTCCAAACTTTTGAACGGGCACATATACTATATTTTTAAAAATTAAATATAAATTTGGACTCCTCATCGTTAGAACTTTGATTTATTATACTATTTTCAACCAGTAGCGGAGGCAGAAATCTTTTTTAGAGAGGTCCAAACAAAAAATTAAGCTATAAAAATGTAATATTAAGAGGATTAAAATGAATTTTTTTAAAAAAGTAGGGTCAGCTGACCCCATAATCCCTTGCTAGATCCGCCCCTACTGACATGTTATATTGTATATTATTTTTGGCTTCATGTGTTTGTTTTGTATTTTTGGAAATTGTAGGATAAACATGCAAAAAATGATGACTTGAAAGGTTTGTTTTATACAAATTCCTTTGTTTAATGATATTTTAACCTATGAACATTTTTGTTCTAAGAGTGGTCAAATTTTAATAAAATCTAAATTTTATTTTATCAATTGAATCTATTCATAAAAACAAATACGATTGTTTTCAAAGTTCTAAATTGATCTATTTTTATTTCCGAGTTATGGTGTTTCAAACATCCCTCTTTTTCCTCCCAATATTATCACTTACATATATACCCTCGTTTTAATACAAGTGTTGTTTAAGGAAACAATTAAATTTGCAAGTGAGTTCTTAATATATCCAATTTACTCCATTTTAAAGTTAAAATGCAAAGATAATAACGATAAATGTTTGAGAATGCTTTACGGCCGGTTGTTCACTAATGTAATGTCTCATGTTATAATTCAAATATATGCTTAACTCGTGGTACATCACGGGATAATTATTTAATTTTATTTATAATGATGTTTGATTTTAACGGTATTTAATTTAGTAATAAAATTATATATTTTTAATTTTTAGTATTTTTTATATTTAACCGGTGATACAATTATTCTTAAAGTATTATAATTTTATCAAGATAAAACACTAAAATTATGAAATATAACTGTTTGTATAATGTATAATCAATCAGAATAATATTTTGTATTTATTTAAAATAATACAATTATTGTTTTGTTTAATATATAATTATTTAATTTAACTGATTGTTTATTTTTAGTGTATACAGTACAGTTTAATGATTGATTTTTTTATTTTTATTTTATTTTATTTTGGGACAGATATATAGGAAACAAATTTGCTATTAATAAGGAATTTAGGTAAAACTAATTAGTTTTTACAAAAAAAATCGATTTTGTTAATTTACCATATTTTACATATTGCTTTTAGTGCAATTTTGTTGTACTTAAAAAATATATATATATACTCACTTGTGCCATTAAAATTTGGTATTGGTAATATGATTTGATTGTTCGATAGAGAAGTTTTATATATAAATGGGATTATAAAGGCAATAAATGTTCGGCTCAATAAGGAGATGTTAAATCCAAGCAAATGAAGAATGGGGACCTACCTTCTACGTCTCTTTCGTAGGTGTCTCATAAAATTATAAATAAAACATGTGGTTTACATATATCCAAAATATTTGCTAGAAATATCTTTTTAATATACTCTTATTTTTGTGTTTTCATTTTTGGTCTTCTTTAATTTTCAATAAACATTATCCTTACATAAAAAAATATTTTAATTAATAAAATAAAAAAACAAAATTTTCTGCCAAAAAAGGTTTCGAGATATTTTCCCGCCAAAAAAAATTTACAAAGCGTTTATAAGGTATTTAAAAAGTTTCCAACCTGTAAACATTAGTAAACTTTTTTAAAAAGGTTTTTCAAAGTTTTTTAAAAAAAATTATAAGGTATAAATTTCATAAAATTTGGTGGAAAAATCCATTTTTGTAATTTTGGTATAAATTTTATTTTGGCGGGAATTTTTTTTATTTTGACAGAAAAAAATAATTTTTGGTCAAAAATTTTTTCATTTTTTGGTGGAAATTTTTTTAATTTTGATGACAATATATTTGGCTGTCAGTAAAAAAAGTAATTTGATCATTTTATAAATAAAAAGAAAATGTTTTGAAAATGATTAATATAAAAAATTATTTAAAAAAAAAGACATGGAAAAGAGTTATTTTCGAAAATACCCCTTGTATTTATACGTTTTTTTATCTCACAATCATCATCGTTCTTTATTTTGACATTTTCTCTAAAATATTATATTACTCATGATTTACCATTTGTAATTGACAGATCTAAGCCACGATATGTGGAACAACAGAAAATGCTCTAGCCTTTATGTGAACTATTTGAAAACTTTTTGCATCGATTCTATAGTACTAAAGCAAAATTCAGAAAGAAAATTTGAGTTTCAAAGATTACAAATAAAATCAATGAACTTGAATAAACAAAAGAAGACACTTCTACATTACTAGTTCTCTTCTATATATATGTATTCACCTCTTTTTTTTTTTGGTCAAAATATATATATTCACCTCTATCAATAGAAAATAATGCATAACTATTTTTTATTTAAATATTGACTTGCTCTACCTTTCCATTCTTCGGATAATGGAGCCTAGCTCTCCTTGTCTCATCCATCGTGAGAGGTAAGTGCAATGATCGTGCTCCCCACCAGGTGTTGGAACCAAATGCACTACAAAAAATTGTGTGTCTTGTATCACTTAGATTGTATCACAAATCTAAGTAATGTTATTTAAAATCATTTATTTATAAATAAAGTAAATATAATGACTTAGCATCATTTGTATTAACTAATGTTTTAATTAATCTGTTTGACATCAATTAAATAAAATTGATACAATTTTTACTAGTTTGTATCACTTTTTTAAAACGGTATAAAGTAAAAAACTTACATCATTTAGATAACTGATGTATCTATTAATTTTTTTAAAAATCATTTTAAGAAATGATACAAAATTTACATCATTCAGAAAACTGATGTTAAAATAAATTACATTAACATAATATACACATTTAGTTTTTAGAACTAAAAGGTAACGTAAACAATAAAAAAAATAATGAAGATTTTTTATTGGCTAGTCAACAGTTATAAGGATTGAACTGTAGTTTTACCGTTCGTAAATTTAATCCAACAAATAAGATATTTTTTCTTTTTTTGTTTTTGTCAAAGCTTCTCTTTTTTTTCTTGTTGTTATCCAAACTTCTACCCTTCTATATTCTTTTTTGTCGTTCTCCTTTCTCACAACTTCTTTTTCCTCACATCATCTCATTCCTTCTTCATCATAGTAATTTTGTGGTGATTAGGTTTGGCATGTTTGATGACCAATATCCGACGGCAATAAATCACTTGTTGATTTCACTTGTTGATTGTTTTGCAAGTTGTTAGGCTCGTGATTTGCAAACGCATCACTGAAACTAACAGAATTGTCTTTTTGTTAAACGTCACACCCTCGTGGCCTAGTTAATAATAATAATAATAATAACCGTACATGTATATTAAAAGCTGATAACAATAAAGCTAGGATATATATTATAATTTTAGAAAAGTTAATGTAAATCAAAAGCGAGGACGTTTGGCTTTGCCGCAGAAGAGAGCGTTAACAGGAGGCTCGGATTCAGTATAAAGAGACTTCTCGTCGTTCCATACACGAACATAGAGTTCCTGACCTAAGTATCTCCTTGACCATATCTGTGACCTCAAATTCCACATTCCCTTATTGTCTAGTGATACCAATATGCTCGTCCACGACATTGGATACACCTATTTTTACACACATATATAGAACATTTAGCACCATAAATAGTTCATATGCATGCATTTAGTATTACTAGACATTTACAACATAAACTATTATATATGTGATATTCTAATTTTTGGGTTCAATTTATAGTTTATACATAAAATTTTCAGTGTACTTAATAGATTTTACCTGAAATGTGTGCTTTGTAACAGCATCAATCAAATTGTAACCTCTTCTCTTGGCCATGTTCCATGTGCCTGACCCGTATCTGATTATAATTATAAGCATCTTCAATAAATCTAACAAAAAAATCTGATAGATCGAGAGTGATAGTGATAGCTAGATATCAAAGAACTTAGGCTTAATTATTACCCAACAACATATGCGCTAGTGCCGTCCAGGTGCCAAGATTGAATAGATCTCTCGTTGTTCTGGAACACGAACTCGACATACTCATGAAGAGCCACATCAAAGACAGAAGTTCCGAGAATGGAGGGACCTGGTGTAGGAATGTTCATAATGGTCCTAAAGTTAAACACCCCGGGAATATTGAACCAGTCGGCTAATTTCAGTGGAGTTGCTGGGTTAACGTACGACACACGGTTCACTGTGTACCGGAGTTTCCCATTGATCCTCGCTCTTCCGTTGGCTAAAACAAAAGTTCGATTTATCGGTATGGTACCATAGTGAAAGGATCCTTGTGGATTTGGCCTTGCTGCATTCGCCGTCAAATTTAACCTATATTAATTGACCTTCAAATTAGGTGCTGCCATAAAATTGCTCAATTTAGTTTTGTGTGACCAAATTAAATCGTATAAATTACCTGATGGTTCTTGCTTGTTTCATGGACCAATGGATATGGTAAGTAGGATCCATGGGGAGGGGATGAGATGGTCTGATTTTGGAGCCTTGGTAACTGAGGATTCCTGTGGTGGTCAGTACCGGTTTGGTAAATCGTGTTGAAGCCACAATGAAGTAGTCCTTAACTGGAGCTTTCAGTGTGACCAGCACGGTGACAGACTGGCCAACGTGTATGTCAAGTGACTCATATACCTCTTGCAAAGTGTGAGAGCCTTCTACTTCGACGAGAGTCATCATGTGTCCTTGAATCCTAAAATTAATTGATGTCGATATCCCGACATTTGATACCCGAAACCTATATATCTTGCCTTTACAAACACATAAAACATGATATCAATAAAGAGTACAAAGAATCGAAAGTTGAATTAAGGAGACAAATGGATCTTTGGTTATGATGATTTACCATGTTGACCGGTAAAGACTAAACCTCTAGAGGCACCATTGATGAGAAGGCCGTCCGGAAGAGGAAGAGCACGACCTGAGTCAAGTCTCCTTCGCAGTTCCTATCAAAAACAACAACGAGGCACATATATTTAGATGCTGCGCTTATTTAAACCCTAAAAGAAATTTGGTTACTTCGAAAGTTAAATCTTGTATTATACTAGTACCTTGTGGCCCATCTTGTACCAATCACTGACGAGGAGAGTGAAGTCAGCGTCTGGTTTAGGGTAAGGAACGAAGATGACTGACCTCTGGTTAATGTTAAGTGCACCAAAAGCACCACTTGCTCTGTGCATAGACGTCGAAGCAAAGTATGTATAAGTACCGATCTGGTCCTTAAGTTGAAAATGGTAAGTCCAATTCGAGTTTGGTTGGATCGGACAGTTTGTTCCCAAAACTCCGTCTTGCCACGACATCTTCCTCTGTTTAATTCCGTTCCTACGCATTTTTCTAAAGTATCAAGTTCTGGTTCTAGGTTAGAACCTTATCAATTTGTTTTAAATCTGAACCCAATTTAAAGACGACCATCATGTATAAATTTTACGTACCATGTGATGAGGAAAGGTTCATCAAGCTTGTTAATGACATTAACAACGATATTATTGTTTGTTACACCTTCAATTGCAGGACCAGGGAACTGTCCATTGATAAGAATAACCTGAAAAATTAAAACAATAACAACACATTATATTATAATACATAAACCAACCAGAAAAGAAAATTAAAAGAGACAGAACAGTGTATAACCTGTTGAGGAACACCTAACGGAGATCGGGTTCCATAAGTAACAGTCCAAGTGAAGAAAAGATAAGGGTCCTCTGCGTTTACCATAAAAACTGAGCTAAAACAATAAGCCAATAAGAACCCTACTAACAAGAGATTTGTCTGCTTCGTCATTGTCTAGATAAGTAATGTTATGGTCGAGAGAGACTATTAGTTTTCTTGATATTTTACCAATTAAGGTTGATCTTAAATATATATACAAGTGACTAAGTGAGTATAAAACAGAGAAGTAATCAAATGGAAGTGACGAAGTAAGTTCATATTGTGAATCCCCATGCATATGTACACACAAAAAGGCACCAATGCTCTTTTGCGCCGTAATTCATGCAATTGCCGCAACCCTTTTTTTGTTTCTTTTCTCCGTAAATTAAAGTTTTCTAATGGATTTTATTTGAGTTATGACTTATGAAAAATAACCTCTTGTTATCAGTTTCACTTTTCAGCAAGTATAAAATAACTCGCCCTTAGCATAAAATTCGGATTTCGGATCTGAATTCTAACATATTCATCTACTTTTCTTCTTTTTGGGTATAATTTTGACCATCTACGTAGTTTCTTGTCATGCAAAAATCTTTTTTTTTTTCCTTTCTGTAAGAGTATTACAACTGCGGTTATGTTATTATGTTAAAATATAATTATCTCCATGATAAAATTTGTATTTAATAATAAGTTGCGGTAATTCGCCGTACATCTAGGATGAAATCATGAATTTGTATCTTGATTAGCTTCGGTTTACATATATTAGAAAGTTTTGCATTAACATATTGTTGTCTTTATATTGTACAGTTGTGTTTGGCCGTGGTCGATGACTCGATGTCAGTAGAAGAGAAGTTATAGTCACCGCCACGAACCGCTTCTCATTTAATGCATCATTGGATCGTGGAATTTGAGATTACAAGTTTCATGAATATATTTATAAAAAAATTAATGGAAAAAACTATAGATCTTTATCCGAATTTCAAGTTAATAATTCAACCATTCTTTTGACATTTTTTTTACATGCTAAACTGCCATTGCTAATACTAAGTTGGCAAACAAATTTGGTAAAACAAGTTTGTTCGGAAAATACAGATTTCGATTACTCAATTTATGAATTTAATTGCCTAAACTATTTAACTCTCATGAGACACTAATTGACATTTGTTATTAATTAGCTATTTTTAGTTTTAAAAGGAAAATGAAGGTGGATTACGTCAATTGTCAAACCGAGTGGTAACTTGTGAACATGGTGAGGCATCCCTAAAAGGCAATTCTCATTGGGAATCCAATTTTATTACATAATAATCCACACACATGCATGCGTAACCAATAAGCTCGGTTTTTCCATGTTGCTCTCTATAAACTAGTTTAATTACTGTTTTTTTTTTAATTGTTATAGGCATTTATTTACTGTTTTTTTTTTAATTGTTATAGGCATGTATTAGAATTTAGAAGACAAAAAATAGAAAACTCGATCCGATAAAGCCTCCTAGAACCGCCAAATTCTAAGTTCTCGTTGTCTCGAATGCTAAATTTAGAGGCTTATTCTATCTTACATTTTTAAGAAAACTTACATTTTATTTTCAGTTTACTTACATTTTAAAACAAAGAGAAAATTGGCTTAGTTATCTATTCAGAGTTATAAAATGCACATTATATTTTTTTCTACTAAAAATTTAACATCATTTATATAAAAGAAAATATACGCAAATATCATTTATTCACCAAGTATCTTCCAATAAGAAGTTTCATGTGGTCGTAAATTTACTCTTTTTCAAAAAAAAATATATATATTTACCCGGCCCACTTTTGTGAATCAACAAAAATTTACTTGCTCCTATTGGATAACTAACATTTTTGTATCGTTTTCAATTTATCCTTGCATATCAATATCATCGAGTTTTCTATCCAAATTGATGAATTTTTAGAAACAGACGAAATTGTCATATAGATATATCTTTCATTTCAAGACGATTTGACATCTAAACTAACTTTTTACTCGTCCGAGTAGTCCTACATGTTGAACATGGTTTCCTTATCAAGCAACACATATCAACCATGCATGACTACCACGTCACCATAACCACCACGACGTGTTACATGCATCAAGAACTAGAACTACTTTACCCGCAGTCTACCTCTTATCAATTTCCAATATACATGTCTATCAACCATTATCCAAAACAGCCATGGCTAACGACGTGACCAAAGATCCCTCACCCAAATCTGGTAAAAGCAACTTAAGCCAATATATATATATATATATATATATATATATATA
>NC_025691.1:27456624-27477358 GCF_000633955.1 Camelina sativa
TAACCAACTAACTAAATTTGCTTTTTATTCTTACTTTAACTCTGTTTTGTTCCTTGCTATATGTTTCATAAATTACATCGAAGATATTGTGGAGGATATTTACTTATGGAGGAGGAAGAAATTAGCCTTCTCTATACTCACAGTCTCAACGTCGACATGGATTTTACTCAACTTTTATGGTTTAAATTCCATAACCATTGTTTCTTGGATCGGTATCGCTGTTGTCTCTATGGTTTTCCTCTGGGGAAGTTTACTTCGCCTTCTCAGCAAGTAATTAATATTCCATCTCAAAACTATTTGAAATGACAAATTCTTATATGACAAATAATTTCTGATTCAGATAGGCTCGACTGACATGCACAGTTGTTTATGTCAAACGCACGGTCCATGTTTTAACGGATTACGTTTTAAAAATGGTCTTATATATAATTTTAGTTGCTCATGTATGTTTTATTAATTTTTGGACAGGGTCGAACCGGAGCTGTCAGGGTTAGAAGTGTCGGAGGAGTTTGTGACAGAGACAGTGAGGTCTTGTCGGATGTTAATGGAAGAAATTGATAGATGGATGTTCCGAGTCGGTGCTGAGAGTGAATGGTTTGTTTTCGCGAGAACCGTTTTAGGTTTTTGGATCTTGTCAAGAATTGGAAAGCTTCTCGATTTCCATACTTGTCTCTTCATAGGTACGTAATTAACTACGTTGGTCGTGCACCACACAACGGATTTCGTAATACTTATTCAACTATAAATTCCTTAGCCTAATCATTAATCATGTGGTGTGCTATTGACATCGATCGTAGTGATAAACTGATAATTTTCTCAAAATGGTCCCAATTTTATTTTTTTGTTCTTCAAAATGGTAGTATCATTAACCGTAAGTGTGATCAAGTTTGTTTCTTGATTCTCTGGCATTTACAGGATTGGTGATGGGCTTGACAGTTCCAAAGTTGTGGGAGAAGTATGGAGTTCAAATTCATAAGCAATTGGGTGATGTTAAAGAGAGATCAAAAGGAGTGTACGGTACAACACATGAGAAGATTTTAATGATGAAGAACAAGTTACAGTATGGTACATATGATAAAGTGAAAAAATTAGAGTAGATGTTTTGTATCTGTTTTTTTTTTAATGTAAAATAGTGTAAAACATAGACGTGTAAACAAAATTTAATTGAGTAGATTCTTCTATTTTAACCGCAAAAACAAACGAGACAGAGAAAATTGCAATAAGATTTTGGCGTATATTTTTGTACTTGTAACAGAAACTTAAGATCTTAAACTAAATTTGGTAGTGATTTACAGCAACGTATCATATGAAAGATCTTAATATGTTTTGTCTGAAAAAAAATAAAGACAAAAAATAAAGACAAAAAATAAAGACCGTAAGCCACTCTGTATCAGAGCCAGGTTTCGATCCTGGGACCTGTGGGTTATGGGCCCACCACGCTTCCGCTGCGCCACTCTGATTTGTTGTGAAGAGCTACCAATTACGTATTTATTGACACTATTAGTCTTGGATTCACCTCCGGGATTAGTTTCAAGCAAAACATCATTAGGGTGTTAAAAGTATCAGCGTAAGCCTCTGTATCTTCGGAAGTTATACAGAATCCATATTCGGCAACAGTCCCAAATATTCTAAACCCCAGCGAAACTCTGAGGCATCCTCGGATTAAATTCGCTATCGGTATAGAGAAGTGCTGCATATTGACAATGCTGAATTTTATAGATGCAAATATAGTGAGAATGAATAATACTAATACGGTCGATTAAAAAAGAAATTAGATATTCAAGAGTTAGTAACTAACCAAGAAATGAAAAAAGTGTATTTGATTCTTTTATTGCAATTGTCTCTTAAAAACTAGCTTCCTTGTTCTCAGATTTCCTCCATTTAACCGGTGGTTCAAGCTCTCCATCCTCCTCTTCTTCATGGAGATTCTCTTGTCCCATTGGTTGCATCAGAAACTGTCCTACCTCTGTTTGCTCTTGACCTTCTTGTAATGGAGGCTGAAGCATGAGCTGTGTCTGAATTTGATCATGGTTGATATGACCATGGTCTGCCTCTTGACCCATCTGATAAGGATCACCAAAGCTTCCTAAAGCAAGAGATGGTCCAGACAACGACCCACCAGCACCGTGATCATTCACATCCATTTGGTTATAACCCGTGGCTGTAACCGACCCATTGTTGTCAATTCCGTAGCCATTGAACATCCCTTGTTGATCCCCTCTCTCCATCATCATTGCAGCAATTCTCTGTGCATCAGAAGCCATGAATTGCAACTGCTCATCTTGCGGTTGATGTTGCTGAGACAAGTTTGGTTCACGTATCATCAAGGGTTCTCCTTGAGGGATCACTCCAAGTGGCATTCCTTCCATAGACATCATGAAATTGGGTGGAGGATTGTTACCTAGAGGAGGAAGGTAAGGCGGCGGAATCACAGCATCAGGTCCCATGTAACCAGAAAGCTCTTCTTTAGCAGTGACAAGATCCTGTTGGACTTTCTTGAGGTATTGTTGTAAGAAGGATATGAGTCCAACGCATCCATAGATTGGGTCACGTATACGCGCCTCGGCTTCATAGAAGAGAGAATTAACAGTTTCTTCACGTTGGTCAGGGTGGAGATCGTTAAGGATCTTTGTTACATTGCTTGCTCCAAAGACTCGGTGAACACATATAAACTTTTGAGGATTAGTCGGTGGAAAATACGGCGCAAACACACATTCTTGAGTGCATTTGCGCCTCAAGAGCTTGCATGCCGCACAAGGTGTTGAAGCCATTCCCTCTCAAGAAACAACTCTATCAAAAAATAAAAAAAAAAAAAATAACGGAATAAGACATAAAAAACAAGGCAAATGAAATATGTAATGTAAGACATGTCTCTCCTTGAAGCACAAGAAACACAACCACATACGTTTTAGCTTAAAAATACAAGGAACCAAGAACAAATAAGAGCATTTGGATCATCCTTTAATTAAACATATCACATCAACTCTCTCAACAATAAAAACAAAACATAACTATGAACATTTAATTATTTTGGATTACATCAGTTTTCAGCCAAAATCAATCTCATTATAGGACAAAAAAAAAATCTGAAATCCACATAAAATGGATTAAATCAAAATAATTTAAGAAATCGTACCCGATCGTTGGAGAACCTCCGATCCTGTTCTCATATGACCTTCAACGAGGTACCTAAAATATTCATAACAATTTAAAAATCTCCCCAAACAAAAAAAGACAAGAAAGAAAAAAATATAATACAAAAGCTAGATGACCTAAAAATAATTACTGGATTTTTGAAAGAGTGAGAGAGGAAATGAAGGAGAAAGGAAAAGACAGAGATATTCCCAGTAGAGTGCCTGAGGAGTCGTGAAGATTGATTACAAAACTAAGGAACAAATGACGGAGAGATGTTTCTGAGAAAAATTTTAAGGAGACAACAAAAGTTGAGATTTAGAAACCTTAGATTATATCACAACAACGAGAGAAAAGAGAGAGAGAGATGAGAGACATCGTGTGTTTAAATTGATATCTTAACCGCTCATGCAATATTTTTTTTTTATTGTTTTTTGTAATTGATAGACAATTTGAAATGTGTCAATTGATTAGTTAGTAGATGACTAATTCAATTTTGCTGAGGAAAATAAAATCAAATATAGTTACATTGGTAGGAAAAATAAGTTATTTTTAGATATTGGTTATATATTTTTTAACTGAAATTTACTAGGTCTTGATAAACTTAACTTGCACATTTAGAATCTAAAAAAAGAAAAAAAAATTATAGCATATCCTTAAGTATTTTAAACTGTTTAAAATTTTTAATACATAATGTGAAATTAGCATTTGACATTTCTGAAGTTTGTATACATTGAGCGTTCATTTTTAACTTCATTGTTTCAGATATGATACATTGTAATTATAGTGAACGTTTAAGTTATAATAACAAAGGTATATTGTCTTTAAAGATTTCATTGATTTGAACTTGATACTATTTAATGAGTGAAGATTTTTAGTTGATAATAACAAATTCAAATTATGTCTTGACTTTAACTTGAATGGCTGACAAAAATCTAAAATCTGTTGAACACTTGTTAACTATATTAGTATTTAGTATTTTACTTTATTTTTCAAATAAATAGAAGGAAATTAGCTTGTTCTTTTAGTTTAGCCCAAAAGAATAGGACTGGAAATGTATGATATTAAGAAGAAGCAAAAAAAAAAAAGATAAGCGAGCGTTTACTTATTGGCTCTACATACAACGTTTAATTTAAAAGTCTCTAAATCCTTCACTGATTTAAACTTGATTCGATGTAATCAGTGAACACGTAACTAATAGTAATAAATTAATAACGTAAGTAGGTAGATTAGGTGTTGAAATTTTAATTAGGGTCTACGCGGTCGTCTAGGCGCTAGGCGGTTAGCAGACATCTAGATGACCGCATGATCCGCTTAAAATTACATAAATTTTAATTTAATAGTTTATTTTTGATTTTTAACTACATATATTTAAATTATTAAGTTTTATATCTGTATATGTAAACTATAAATGTTTATATGTTACTAATGTAATTTAAATAAATGTAATTTAAATAAATGTGTTTTCTAACTTTTGTTTATGATTTGTTATTTTTTTATTTTTCTAACATATATTTATATATAATTTTATATGTAACAATTACAGAATAAGGCATTTTTTTATTATTTCTTATCAATGTAGGACGTTTAGTCCAGACTCTCGAAAACATGCATTTTCTCATTAACCAAAAGACGTTTTAATCTTGAGTCTCATTGCAACACAATTTTCCTTTCGCTTCAGATCTTACCAGCGGTTCGCCGTGAATGGCCAGATCTCTCTCAAACGATGCAGCTGACCGCCAATCATTTCGATGGGTATAAAGGCATCCGATTATCTCCCTCTTCTCTGCAGTTTTTTCGTTTGATTCATAAAATATTGAAGGAGAATTTTGATTTGTTTAGTGTTTATGATTTCAAACCCTTGGGTTCACAAGATAGTATCCCCTTAGGGTTTAGATTTCTTCATGCACAACGAAATAGAGATTGAGAGAGGTTCTTTGTTTATTGGATCAGCGAAGCCATGATTTTGGATTTATTAGATCAGAGAATCCATGGTTTTGGTTGAGAGAGATTTTGTGTTTTGGATGCCAAATAATTGGTGTTGAAAGTGGTGAAGATGGTATTGATGAGAAGTTGAGAAGCCATGGTTTTGGTCAGAAGAAAAACAAAAATTTTGATCGGCGGCAGAAATTTTTTTTGATCGGTTTTGTCGTTAAGAGAGAAGGAAAGAGAAGACACAGAGGGGCAAAACTGAAATTTTCTCTAAGTCAAAATACATATATCTGAGAGTATAGATAATAATCCTGATTTCAAAGATTTGGTCCAACAAAGGCCCAAATATATATATATATATCTCAATTTTATATATATAATGTTTTATTTGTAAACGCCTGAACCGCCTAAAAACTGTCTAAATTCCAATTAATTTTATATATATAATATTAATGATACGATTAAGATCATCTTGCTTGTCACAAGCCTTGTGACACACGGTTATTAATAAAACAATATCACTATCATGATCATGCTAGTCTCTGAAGTCTATTTCTCGCGTATGATTGACCCCGATTAAGCGTATCATTAATCATATGCGAGAAAATGGACTTCAAAGACTAGATCATGATAGTGATATTGTTTTATTAATAACCTTGTGTCACAAGGTTTGTGACAAGCAAGATGATCTTTTCATGAATTGGCCCTTGAGTACTGTACAATGACATATTTGAGTACTCCGCGCATTCTCTCGATAAACCTCTTCTTCTTTCTTTTAATTAAAAAAAAAGGAAGAATAAATTCTGTAAACGTGGATTTTAAGCCTTTGTTATGTATTTTTTCGTTATCAATATATCTCTCCATTTTGCTTTCTTTTCCAATGTATTTATTGTCTGAAAAAATATAGAACACAAAAAACACAAATCTCGCTTAGTAAAAAACTATGCGAGAAGCAACAACCAACAACCAACAAGGTCCTTTTCTTTGATCCTCTATCCGTGACTCGATGCTTGAATACTCTACAATAACATATGAGCATTTCCTTCAGGTGTCAGGAGAGCTTCTCGACTATATTTTTTTTTCTTTTTCTTTCAAATAACTAAAAAAATTCAACCTTTCGTACATCTCTTCAAAATAGGGATTATAACATTTTATTTGGTCTCTTTTCAAATGTTACTCGAACTGACGACTTCTAAATTTTGTCTTAGAGTCTTTATTAATTGAGCTAATAACATTTGATCTCCTGGTTACATTATCTTCACGCTTTCCTTTATATACACAAAAATGAAATGTTAAAATGAGAAACACTGTAAAACCTAAACCCATTATGCTCTTGCTGCAATTTGGTGCTGTCCACATTTAACATCGCCAAGTTTACTTAATTCTTAAACAACCCTATCAGGCAAAATTAACAAAATGTGAATCATGGATTTTAACATAGTTTAATTACCGCCTAATACTACCTTTGATTTTAAATTATGCATTAAAACTATGTCCAAAGAAAAGGAAAAAAAATCAGGGCAAATGTAAAATTCTGTTATATTGAACATGAATTTCTAAAGTTTGGTGTTATTGAACATGAATGATATTCATACATCTTATATGTAAAATTCTAAAGTTTTGTGTTATTCAATCAAGATTTTAATTCTTATATACTTCATGAAAATCTAGTGTTTGAAATAAGTTTTAATAGTGTCATGATAAATTATTGGAAATAAAATCCACAATATAGTATACCAAAGTGATATTTCCTCTGTTCCAATATATAAGATTTTCTAGCTAAAAGATCAAGGTTTAAGAAATCATAAATGTTTTGTTATTTTTACATAAAATATATGATTAAATATTTATTTAAAATATTTAACCAATAAAAAAAATCCTATAGAATGGAACAAAAAAAAAACTAATTTTTTTTTATAATTTGGAACAGAGGAAGTATTAAGTATAATAGTATATCAAAAGTCCACATTCTAATAAACATTTTAAAATTAAAATAAAATAATTATATTATTATCATATCGACCGAAGAGTGCCATCAAAATCAGAGAGCAACTGAAACGTTTAATAGCTATGTATATTTATAATATGAGCCACACAATTTAGTTTTTTGTCGATGGAAATAAAAATGAAAACAGAAACAAAATAGACCACATAATTTCTATCTTTTTCGTCTCTGCGTTATGGGGTTTATGACTTTATGTCATTATGATATTACAAAACCTGATTAACACAAAAAAAATTAGACAAATCTTTCTTTAATTTCCAACACAAAAAGTACATTAGAATCTTTCAATCCTACGATTTCTGAGCTTCTGGTCCTAAAATCCCATTCACCACTGACGTGGCGAGGAGAACTCCGATGAACTCAGCGGCCACGACTGCTCCGGCCTGTGTCAATCCATTAAAACTAACCGCGGTCACGATTTCCTTCTCCGCTGTCTCTACACCTCTCTCCGCCGCTTCTAATCCTTTCTCCGCCGCATCAACTCCTTTCTCCGCCGTCTCGAAACCTTCTTTAACGATCTCCACCGCTTCTTCTTCTGCCTTCTTCAGCTTCTTTCTTATACCGAAAAACGGAATATCCTCCGCCATTGATGCGGGCTGAAGTCCCGTCACCACCGTCGCAGCCGTTAAAGAAAACAACATATTCCTACGAGAGGCGCCGGATAGTGAAAACGTAGGAGGCGCTGGTTTGCTAGGATGCGCTGCTCGTGGGCTAACATACGCAGTGCGTGCGCAACGTGCCTGGAGAGCTCCGCAACCACCGCTGAGTAAAGAAAGCGAAACAGTCGAAGCCATTTTTTTTAGGTGACAAAAAAAAGACTTCGATATGATGATGATATATACAACAAGATAACAAAATAATTTTCATTGTCTATTGACGTGACACGTCATCTCCATTCAGATTCTTAGAGAGTGGGTAATAATAAAAGAAGTAATTAAAGAATAAGGGAATCCATTTTATATAATTATTTTAATCAACTTTTAGCCCCAAAAAATTCAGCAACTTTGTTATTATATGATGACTCTCATGAAGCAATTCGTGAGGTGCGACACATTTTAGCCTTGACTAAAGTCAAAATTCTGTAACCGGTCATGTAGTTGGCAACTTGGCAATGGTCTTGTCCATAGATATACGTGGAGGCGCTTCGCAACTTGTTTTTCCGTGGCGAACCATAAGAGTTTTCACGTGATATGAAGATTATAAATTCCCTTCATAACGAGCCAACAAGTTAGAGATCATGTACAGATGGTTCCTTACTTCTTGTAGTAGTCAATTCGACAAGAATCCTACCTGAGCATTGTGACTCTACATGTTCTTAACGTATTAGCGAGTAACGTATATGTAAGAAAACATATCGTATATTTTTTATTTAATTTTGTATGTGTTTTACTTTCTCTAAACATGAATAAGATGTCAACTTAATAAAAATTGAAGACGTTAGAGAAAAAATTGTAACTAGAAACCGGTAGATATGGTGTTCTTTGGAATGTTCTTCTCAAGACTTGTTCAACTATGGATGGCTACCTAAAAAATATTGGATTAATAATATTAGCTATCCGTGACATATACACAAGGTTTTTTTTTTTTTTTGGATTCTAAGACGAAGACTTCGGTTTTGGGTCATCTACTTGTTCTGTCTCTCCTTTTTATAACTTGAGTTCTGCTTTGCTTCTGATTTTATTATTTTGGTTTCTTTTATAATAAATTGAAATGGAAAAGATTGAGTTCCTGGCTGAGTTTCAAGTCGCGGCAGAGAAGCTAAGCCACAGCAACGGAGTCCTAGTTATGATCACGTTGTTCCTAAGATGGGTCGCGTGCTTCGCTGCTGTGTCAGTCATATTTTTTCATGTTTTAAACTATACGATTTATGTATAACTTACTCTTCATCTTATATATATGTTTATTACCTTTTATGTGGTTAAAAGTTTCCTGATGATTTTGGATGGAACGAAATGGAAGTACCCAAACAACATGTTGACTTCACTATTAGCTCCCTACCTCTGCGCTAGCCTTCCTCTCGTTATTTTCCAATTTTTTAGGTAAGCTTTTTGTTCTTGACTCTTAAGCATGTAACAATTGGATTAAGTATTCGATTTGTGTGTTCGCAGGGCGGGATTTGGGAAATGGATCGCACTCTTTACAGTTGTTCTCAGGCTTTTTTTACCAAACCATTTTCCTGGTACGCTTACGGTTTAGTGTTTTCGATTACTGTTTTCTGTTTTCTCAACTCCAAGAAACTGGTTCAAGTGTACATTCCTTAACTATAAGTTAAAAAACTTGCAGAATTGCTAGAGATCCCAAGTGCAACGATTCTTTTTATTGTGGCTACACCGAGGGATTTAGTGGATGCATTCAGAGACGACCTGAAATATACGGGAGGTAATGTGAGTCTTCTGACGAGCTTTTACCTTCTAGATAGACACACTAAAGCTTGTGGTGGTTTCAAAAACTCATTCACTCAAAAGGACAAATTGACTTACACCATTTGTCTTTATATTCTCTCTTTCTACCCTTTTTTCTCCGCATTTGCTTCCCTCTTCTACTAAGAAAGTACCCAACGATCTTGCTGATATTGTGATTGGTGGTCTTATAAGGTGTCGAAGACGGATCTTGTGTCTTGTTTTTAGTCGCCGTGAATAAAAATATCAAAATTTTGAAATTATATATCTTTTAAAGGCTTTCAAATAGTATTGGTTAATGTTTAATTAGGGTTTTACTATTAAATTGTGTGTGTTTACAATTTACTATCGTTTCCAATTTGCAGAAGATAATTTATGGAGAATTATATAAATGTTTTGTTTAAAGGTAGGCAGAAGATCCTACCAACCCTAAATTATCAATTCGAATGCAAACCGAATTTTTATACAAAAATACCAAATTAAATAAAATTGATTACAATATATTTAACTTTAATAATATATCTTGGAAGAAAGCTCTTCCAACATAACAAAAAGCACGACTGCTATGAGTCTATGATATCAATATGCTAGTTTTGTTGAAATATATATAACAAAGAAAATGGACTTGTTGAAGTAGTTTCGTGTATCCAAATCATCATAAAAATATGAGAGAATTCTAAGACGTATAACTCAAGGAATGGCTTTCTAGTATGAGAGAATATTCTTTTTATTCTTGTCGATTAGCTCTTGTGTTGTGTGTCGCTAATTAGTTTACAATTTTTTTTGAAGGACATTAACGAACATTGAAATTCATGTTCTTACGTATTCAAATTCGCTTATACTGTATATTTTCGTAGATACCATTTTTCTTTTGTCTGGGCCACTGGGCCATAGTTATTCTTTTAGGGCTTCAACCTTTTGTAAAAGAGAGATGGAACCAAGTTTTTTATGCCGGTGAAGAAGACCCTAACGGCCATACCATAAGGTGCAAAAGGCTCTTCGGCTAGTGTAATGTTGATATCACGATAACTGTCATTAAAAAAAAACGGAGCGAGAACCAAAATTTAGGGCGTCAAAAGATATTTTTCTAACAATGTTAAAAAAAAAACAAAAAAAGCAAACTGTACAATAAGTTTTTATTTAACAATTAACAAACTATACACCAAGATACAAATCAAATAAAATCAAATTAAAAAAATAGAATGTTAAATTTAAAATATATTTTTTAAATTACGAAAAGAAAATCATTTCAGTTAGTCAAACAAAGGTGAAAGGTAACGACTGGTTCAATATTTTTAAACTTTATCAAAAGAAGTTATATATACTACCTTTTGGGGGTGAGAGATTAATGTATCGTCCATGAAGCTTCTCAGAAGTTACTGAAATTTCGTAAAAGAAAAATCTTTTTACTCAATGCAAAAGACAATTTACGCATAATTAAAAATCATATTCACAAATAAATCAATAAAGTACGCACACGTATGGACAGACACAAGTATTTATAAAAGAGACCAAATTATTCTGTAAGAATAAAAACACAAATTACAAGTATATATCATAGCCAGCAAGCATATTATTATAGACATTCCAAGTCTACGAAGCCTACAACAAAATTAATTAAACTTCCAAATCAACAACATGCCTATCTGTTTCTCCTTCCACTGCACGAGAAAACTCAAACTCAGAAGACTTAGTTATGTATTAATATTTTTTTTTAATCTACTTTTGTTATCCACCTTTCCTTAAGTAATCACCAAACAGTGTGTTCTTAATGCGGGATGAATGTTGGAGTATAATATGCTAAAAATATAGATAAATTAGAAGTTTATTAGGGAACACAAGTCACTTGCGGTTGGCATCAATGTGCTTAGTTGACAATTAACCCATTGACCCATCATATCATCATCATCACTTAAACTCCATAACAGCTAATCAACAACCATCAATTCTTAATAACTACACTTCAAAAACAAATTATAAATATAAAGAAAAAACATAAATCTATATTTCTAATTTGATGTACAAAGAAAATATATGAAAAAGAGATGTGACCCGGTTATAAGGGGGACTTGACAAGCTGACTTCCCTGTTCTGCAACAAGTTGTCGAATTCAGAGAGGTAGGACAACGCTTATTGAAGGAGACACGTCGTTGCGTTCGTCTTGTAACGTGGCAGATTTAGCCACGTCATATAATCCCAATCGTTAGGATTGTTTTGTTTTGTCACCGTCCTCCTTATGAAGACCACAAATAAAACTTTTTCTCTTTTGCTTTTAACATCAACTTCACATATATATTATTAATGAACTATCTAAGCTTGAGCATGTAAGCTGCATGTTATACATTCGTAATCAAAATGTGGTACAAAGTTAATAAGTAATGATGATGCATGTTATAACATTCGTAATCAAAATGTGGTGCAAAGTTAATAAGTAATGATGATGCATGTTATACATTCGTAATCAAAATGTGGTACAAAGTTAATAAGTAATGATGAACATATAAGTAGAACTGTGGATGTGACATTTATGTATGTGTGTAGTAGGTCGACTTGAAACCCAAGCTCAAGTTTTACTTCTTCAAATTTGTTCTTCCACCAAATCACACTTATCACAACCGTCATATATCCCAATCACTCTGGATTTTTGCCACCGTCCACGTAAGAGTCACCAATTCTAATTTTTATTTTGACAATTAACAATTTCTGTTAAGGGTTTTTTTTTTCAATGTTATATTTCTCATTAACTAAAATCAGAGATTACTAAGTTACCAATAAAACATATATATACAACCAAAACACTACAGATGTTTAGGTAAAAACAGTAACATCAATGTTTAGTTTAGATATAGTTTTGTTTTTAATTACATTCCGTTTCGCTATCACAATTATATAATTTATATTCTATTGTGATTAAAATTAACTAATGATATGATATTCCTCTACTTCTTAAGTACGAATACAGACGATGAAACTAAAGTATTAAAAACGTTTAAGACTTCCACAAAACCATGATCATATATACGATGGGAAGGATTAGAGTATATTACAATATCGAAACGACGAATCTAATGAATAATTTGCCAATTAAGTCTTAGTGTACGTCCATCCATACATACTCGACAATGAAATTAAATAACATTCAATGGTTTGCATCTCGTAGCTTCTTGGCCATCAAAAATCATAGGCTTAAAGTGTAGCAAAGCTAATCATCTCTTCACGTACGTACGTAAATGAAAAAGAATGCGTTAAAGAAATTTGCAACTTACCTAATAAATGAGAACCATATAATAAACGCATGGTCCTTCTTTTTTTCATATATTTTTTATGAGTATTTGTTATCATCAGATGACATTAATAAATTTCAGATCATGTAACTTATTTATTATATAACACATCCCCACATCGATCAACATCAGATATATACTACTCCTTAAACAAAACTATTAAATGCATCATGAACATAACATATGGTTGATGTAGATAGAATAGAATTACAAAAAGAAACAAATATACTCGAACAAAGGTTGAACGGTAATCAAAAGAAAAATATAATTACTTTTCGAGTTCAACAAACCTTATCTTAACACTTCCCAACTACCATATACATTGATAAATCTTGTTAGATTAATTTATAGTCAATTTGCACTCATAATTTGGCAGCCTATAGTTAATTAGTAGTCATGACATACTGCTGTATGAGATATTATTGTTTTCACTAACTCCACTATCCTATTAATTCTTGCCACAACTTCTTTAATACCTCTATCTATCATAATAACATTAAAGAGGCTACTACGCAATAAGAGGTTAAACACTTGAAAGTGTGAAAGAAATCAAGATGAAGACAAAAAAAGGTATTGAGAAATCAACCAAACAAGAATTTGAATGTATAACAATCTTTAAAATTTTAGTTTGAGAAATCAACGAAACTAAAATTTTCTAAACGGATTATGATACATTTTCCTGTTTAACGCTTCCGATTAAACATCTTTCTATACAATATTTTTTCAAAAAAATTCTCCTATATCATACATACTTTTCCATTCTCATATCAATCAGTCCACTTTTATATATACTGTCTTATAATTATCCCAAGAAAAGAGAGGTCATTAGTTGAACAGATCATTAGCGAACGAGTTTGATTCACAAAAACACAGCCCCTAAACTGGTAATTAAACACCAAACCAAAGGGTAAACAAAATCACAACACAAAGCTGTCATCCTCCCAACTTACTTACACAGCCTGTCATTGCCCCCACTGGTCGTTCAAACTTCAAAAACAATATTAAAAACATACACATAATCACAAAACGACGAAAATTCCTACGTGGCACACATCCTTTTATATAAATTACACACAAAAGCACCTTTCACTTCTCATCTCCTTTCTAACTATTCCCTTTATATTGGCCGGTAAACGAGTCGACTCACTGAGTCAGACCAAAAAAACCATGGGTATATGCAGCTCGTACGAGTCGGCACAAGTGGCAACGGCGAAGCTGATCTTACAAGACGGGAGGATGATGGAGTTCACGAGCCCGGTCAAAGTCGGTTACGTGCTACAGAAGAATCCGATGTGTTTCATTTGTAACGCCGATGATATGGACTTCGACAACGCCGTATCCGCCATTAGCGCCGACGAGGAGTTTCAGCTTGGTCAGCTTTACTTCGCTCTTCCTCTCAGCGCGCTTCATCATTCTCTTAAAGCCGAGGAGATGGCTGCATTGGCTGTTAAAGCTAGCTCTGCTCTCATGAGAAGTGGTGGTTCTTGTGGCCGAGATAAATGCAGGTGTCGTCGGAAATGTGTATCTCCGGTGATCTTTTCGGCACGTAGAGTCTCGGCGGTGGGATCTGATGGAGAGACAAGGAACGGGAAAAGACGCGGTGGTGGTGGTAGCGGGAGGAGGAAGTATGCGGCGAAGTTGAGTAAGATAGAAGAGTAGTGAAGGGTAGTTTGGTAATTTAGTTAATATTTTAGGGTTAAGTTTGTGAATAGCATGTAGTGTGGTTATTATTATTGGAGGAGCATATTGTTGTAATGCACATTGCATTTTGCAACGTGGGAAAAAGTGATTGTACTTTGGTTCATATCATATGATTAGAGGATTTTATATTTTAGACTTTCGAACAAAAAAAAAAAAGAGACCCTTATTACGGATCAAAGTTACAAATTTACTAATAAGTGCATTACGGGTGAACGGTATGTGTTGCACATTAGCATTCACCAAATATAGAGTTTGAGTGCATTGTGATCTTTAGTAGTGGTGGTATAGATTTGTACAGTCAAAATCTCGCTGCAGAACTATTAATTTTTGTTTTGTCACGTTTTATGGACCACACTTTGAAACGCACACACAAACAAAACAACGTAAAAAATAAATTGTCTAAAATTCTAATCATAGTTATTGAAAAACGTTTGGTGGATCTTATGGACTAATATAAAAGATTATAAAATATAAAATAGTCACATTCAATTTGTTTCATTTTCTTAGCAACGTTTGATTTGATCTAATTACACTTTTACATCCGATGTGTTTCTCTGACAATTATTGGTTCCGCTATACCCAATCAAACTCACATCTAATCGGTTGGTCCATGATATTAAGAATAAGATGGCTTTGTTATACTTATACATATATAGAAAGATTAAGATGACTATAGTATTAATCCAAGTTAGATTACATTTTGTGGATAAGAAAGGACCATGTGTTTGATTCACATGACTAGTATTTTGATTGGAAGGTAAACAACCAAACAAAACAAAAGAAAAAGAAAAAAAAATCTGTATAACACAATAAACCATGGAGTAAAACAACAAACTAATTATGAAACTTTGTAAAAAAGATTCGATCTTGTTGTCAGTTTAACATTTACAGTGACCACTTCTAGTGACCAGTTTAGAAGTTGGCATTTCACATGGTCTACAGAAGAGAATTTTTGTCACTAGTTGCATTGGTGAATTAAAAAACCAAATATTCCAAAACTGTGAAAATCTAATGTCAATAACTTAAAGAATAACTAGATAAGTTAGCCTAACATGATCCCACATTTATTGTATGAGTTTGATAGGTAATGGATAATAGTGACACTATGAATCACGCATAATGACTAACTGCAATGAGACATGAGAGACATCACATAGACTCAGTAATTTGACTTTTAAGTGACGACCCTACGCATTAGGGGCGTTAGGTTTGAGAGGCATCACCCGATTTGGTCCCATCGATACATTATGACGAAGTCAATTCTTTGGGATTACGGTGACATATGATTTTATTTTGTTTTGGATTTAAATTTTGCTTAGAGGCTTACAGCTATTGATTGATTGATAAGTTATCTGATTGAACCACATCACGTACTTGATTTCTGATTCGATGTGAGATTTCTATGGCATATGTCTCTGTTTGGGTAATCCGGTTTTGGTTTTGAGTTTGCTTATTATCTCGGTTTGATTTGTTCTATGGAAACTCATTACTGAACCAAATAAAACCAATTTATTTCTGTTTTAATTTCACTCGGTTTGATGTAATTTTGATTTGGTTTACTGTTTGGATTTTGGTTTAATTTTACCACAAATACATATTTTCTAATTACACTAAAATTGTTTCAGTTCGGTTATGGTTATTTTGCTTTCCCATTAGAATAATAATCGGTTTACATAGAAGATTCGGTACGATGTTGAACTAAATATTTCGATTCGATTTGGTTTGGTTTTTATTTGGTTACATGTGTTTTTAGTAGTTTGGTAGAGTGCATGTCAACTAGGTCAAATACACTAGCAAATGGTGGAAAGCAATAATGAATGTGGAAACAAAAGAATGGGAGTAATTATAAGTTTGGACATGACTTTAATGAGACGACGGTACGTGCGGTGCCAAACCATTATGGCCTACTTTTAGAAGCCCACTTCTTCTTTTATCTTTTTTTTTTTTGTCTATTAATTTTATTTATAAAATCATGTATCTCACTCTACTACGATATACATTATTATTATCAGGCGATATCAAAGAAAAGGCTAAATATAAATGTAACGTAAACATAAAGAGAAAACACTCTTTTATATATGAGCACTTTAAAGTGTATATGAAAAAGAAAGAAACCCCAAAACACCATGAAAAGAAAGAAAAGAAAAGAAAAAGACAGAGAAGTTTGACAAAAGAAAAAAACAAAAGTTTACGTTCAAAAAAAAAAAAAGCTTATCCACCAAATTTTATTGCAAGTGTGTGTATAAATAATATCCCACCACTAAGAAAAGCTTTTGGGTTTGTTGATGTCCTTCACCTTTCAAAACAATTCATTTTTATGCTTTAAGAATGGTGACTTGTTTACACTAGTATCATGGGGCGTACGTGATTAGAGAAAAATTTTATATAGTTCAATCTAGATGTTAGTGTGAATGTCAAAAAAAAAAAATCTAGGTGTTAGTGTGAATGTAGCTGACTCTTTAACTTTTGTATATAGGTTCAATCTATAATTGGATTGTATACTTGCTGAAAAATATGATGTAAACTAATATCGTACGTTAATGTCACAAATAATAAATAAGGGAATTGATTTTGTTGTATGTACAATAGTCTATTCTTCTGCAACAAAAGACAATACAAGAGCCAAAACATCATCCCGGATTGGTAACCAAGAAACGGCAGGCAGTGTTTCCTCTAATTTCTATTTCTACTTTCTACACTCCACAATACATTCTCCTATATACTTCACCAATAACATTACCAAGAAACTGAGACCCTGATATCAAAACCCTTTAAAGAATTATTCATCTAACAAGTTCTCTGGATATCAAATACCGAAACACGAAACTATGAGGCGTCCATTCGATAATGCTCTTTCGGGATCTCCCTGAGTTAAGTTTCTTTATAGTTTTCTTCATTGTCTCTGGAAGGCATTCTTGAATCATCTCCATCAATGCCGCTTGACTCAAACCTGAATCTTTGCTAAAAGACTCAATGATCTTTGGTAAGACTAGCTTCTGGTCTTTTTTCACACCAAACATTGCACGGATGTATTCCTCTTTTGAAGTTTCTAGCTCTTGGTATATTCCCTTAGGCGTATAAACACGAATCTGCAGCCAAAACAAAGAAGCACATTTAATATCTCTCTGTTTCTTTCAAAGAAGATATAACAGAAGTGTAACCTTCTTTCTCTACTTACCGCAGGATCTGAATGGTTGCCTGAACAAAGTGCAAAGAATAAGAGAGGCTCAGAATGGTCAAGGGAATATTCTTGATGTTCATCTCCTGTTCTGAATTTTTTCGGAATAAGTAATAACTTCAGCCACTACATATAGAAGAGAAAAAAGCTTTAGACAAAGTCACATTAACAATATTGAGTTTAGAGATACACAAGAAGGCGGCCTTACCTGGCCAGGACGAGGCATCTTGATGCGAAGAATATAACTTTGTATCGCTTCTATGCTTACCGTGCGACCTCCTATTTTGTAAGCTGGCTGGAAAATGTCAAGCAGAGACAAAGAAGAGTTGTTAGTAATATTACCTTGGAGACCAAGAAGACCAAGAAGAGTGTTAGTAACATTACCTTGGAGAGCAGTAAAAAACGCTTCCCATTGTTCTGTGGAATACCATTTACTAGAAATGTCTGCAATGGTGAAAAACGCATTGTAAGTTAGTAAACTACAGTAAAAAAGAAGACAAGAGGTTAGATCAAAAGAGCAGAGAGAAAGCTGCGTACATGCATCACAAGTGCGTTATGTATGTTAATCCAGAAGGCAAGTTTCTCTTGATGAGTGAGCTTTCTCGGATCAACACTTTCCAGTTGCTTAATAAGTAAGCTGTAAAAGTACAAACCAATGACTACCATCAGCATAAAAGTTGAGCAGAAGAACAAAAGGAAAACTCTGATAGCTGAGAATTTAAAGACTGACCTGAAGTTTCGATTCATCAAGTCAAGGTCACGTCCTTTCCTATGGTTTCGATGAATCTGTGACACTTCGATCATTGAGTTATAAGGTCCGCTAAACTCAAACTGATCATCGAAAGACGAGTTTTTCCTGAAGCTTGGACTCCACATATCATACTGGTCTTGAGGTGAAAACTCGCTTGTTGAAGATGGAGATGAACTAGGTGATGAGAAACCATGGTTTATCGATGGTGGATCTGCTAGCTTAGAGTATATAGCAGATACACATTTTATCATTTCCTCTGATAACTTGTTTGGAGTCATAAATATGTGATCTGATATCCTAGTTCCCATGTGTTCTGCAAGGCTTGCAGCATTTGATCCATTTTGTATATACTGTTGCATCAAACAAGAGTAAAGTTACAGACTTTATAAACTCTTAAGGTAAATACAAGATGATAGAACCATTTCAATGAGACTCTTACTTCATGTATGGACAATGGTTGGGAGTGGCAAGCGAATACCGAGTCTTCTGGTGGAGAGATTCGGTTCTTGTAGGTGGAACGTTGATTAAGAGAGGATTGGCAACGGCGAACACATGAATCAATGTCTTCCTTCTCAACAAAACATTGATCTTTTAGTCTATTGTCAAAGGAGAAACACCGAGAATCAATTGTTGAGTTTTCTTGATTGAACTGCCGAGCAGCAGAACCAGGTTCCTTCACTCTATTGTCAAAGGAGAAACACTGAGAATCCATTCTTGAGTTTTCTTGGTTGAATGTTCGACCAGCAGAACCAGGTTCCTTCAGTCTATTGTCAAACGAGAAACACCGAGGTTGCGTGGCTAAGCTTTCTTGTCTGCATCTAATGTTAGGAGACTCTAGTTCCTTCTCAACCAAGTGTGGACTCTTCAGTCTGTTGTCAAAGGAGAAACACCGAGATTCATCAGGTGTTGTTGAGAAGTCTAGACGTTTTCCTCTGAGAGTGGACTTAGGTGAAGTCGAGCTATGTTGTTTCGATGTTGGTGGAGATAAAGAAGATGTTTGTTGATCAAATGCTTTACGGTACAAAGATAGAAGGTACTGTTCCAAATGTGAAACTTCCAATTCCAGCACTGCGATTTCCTTGATCAATTCTGTTGGAGGCTGCAAGAAAAATATATAAACCAATTCATGAGCATGAGCTGCACAATAATATCAACATTGTGTCACCTATTTTACATAAGAAACTGATTACTTTACCTTTGGTGTTGAGTCAGCTTTGATGTCTCGAGAAGGTGTCTTATAGCCTAATGCCTTCTCTAACGCACCGCGGACATCAAACTGGTTTTGCAATCTTTTCTCAAGCTCTTGAATCTAAATGTAACCAAAGATCATAAAGAAATCAATTATGTGAATGAAACAAATGATCTTGGAGTAAAGAGAGCTACCAATATATACAAACCTCTTGCTTCAAAGAGCTCTTGAATTTTACATCCGGGGATAGATCCTTCTTCGTTTCACCGCAACGAGGTAAGTCCTGTTGATAAAAACAAAATAGTTGAGAGAAGCTAAGATTACGTTGTTCTGAAGTGAGCTTTTGAAAAAAAAAAATCATAAATCAAAATGAGAAGTTGGGTTTAAAGTTTAACTCACGAGCTTGAGGCGTTGAGAAGCATTAAGAGAACAGTCAATGCTATTCTCATCTTCAAGCTTTTTCTTTTCAGGAACAGTACAACTACAATAAGTGAAATCAAGATTCCAAGAATCAAAACCCAGAATATATATATATATATATATATAAACAAAGATTCTAAAACAGAACTAGCCAGAAACAAAACCACATTTCTATAACAAGTACATAAAAGCTTCAACCTTTTTTAGTCCTAAAACCTACAAAAGACTCAAACTTTGACCCATCCAGCAACGAAATAACTTAGCATCTGACTAAACTTAGACAACCCATGTTGTCAAATTTGAGAAATCGCTAAGAAACAAGTAACATTGAAGCTAAAAAAAAACAGAGCTAAAGAAGAAGAAAGTCTTGAAATTGACAAACCTCTTAGAACGCTTATGTCTCTGTCTCTGCATTTTCTTGTGTCTCACTAGGAATCTTCTGTAACAAAGCTCAACTTTGTGACTGATCTCAAAGAGAAGAAGAAGTAGAATGGGTTTTGACTTAAGAGAGACAGAGGAAGAAACAGAGATTTGATATTGATCTTCTCAGATTGATGAATGAATCATAAGGAAGAGAAACTAAACTCCAAGAACAGAACACACATCACTTGTCTTCTTCCACCATTGGAAACAAAAGAGAAACAAATCTGAGTTTATGAAAGCGATTATTTTTTGCTTATAAGAAAGAACATATATACGGATACGACCAAAGAGAAGTAGCAAAGATTTGATGTTTTTTTTTT
>NC_025691.1:27480459-27490523 GCF_000633955.1 Camelina sativa
TTGATGAATGAATCATAAGGAAGAGAAACTAAACTCCAAGAACAGAACACACATCACTTGTCTTCTTCCACCATTGGAAACAAAAGAGAAACAAATCTGAGTTTATGAAAGCGATTATTTTTTGCTTATAAGAAAGAACATATATACGGATACGACCAAAGAGAAGTAGCAAAGATTTGATGTTTTTTTTTTTTTCTTGTGTTCTCTGTCTCACGCGCGTATACGCACAGAAGAGCAAAAAGAGTGTGGGTATAACTTTTTTGACCCTAGAGAGAAGAATCTCACATCATCACCTCACCTCTCTTAGCCTTTCTTTATCAATCTTTAAGCTTTTTGTTGTTAGGGACTTTCTCTTTTGCATTAAAAGCACAACATTTTACGTGGGATATCGATTTACGTAAAAAAATCTTTATATAATGTAAAAACTTTTTCACGAATTAATAAATATATATTGTAATTTTGGGTGAATATTTCTTATTTGTAGAAAATAATATTGTGGTCGAATAAACAATAGGTAATTATTTTAAATAAATAACGTATTTTATAATATAATTAATTAATGATACAAGAACAATACAATACTATATGGTTAATATAGAAGATAAATGAGACATTTCAAAAAAATGTATTTTTAACAAATTCTCAAAGATAAATCAAAAGTTTCATGAAAATTATAAAATGTGATGTATATATATTTATATTCTATTGCTGCAACAGAAAAATAATATCAAAACATTATAAAGAGAAACAAAAGTACTACATTAGTTCTATTTCCACAGGGTTTGTGTGTGGTATAGATTTTTTTTTTTTTGGTAATCTGTGTGTGGTATAGATTGGTAAGCTAGTAAGCTACATAATGATATATAACCGGAAATCTAATATATATATTTTTTTTTTGGTAACAATGGGAAGTAGAAATGTAATAATTTTAGGACACACACTACTTTCCAATACGACTTAGTATACATTAAAGATTAAACCCCCCAATATTTCTCTCTATAAACTCACTTAGTAAACTTTAAGGAAAACTTTTTCAACTTATTTACCCACAATATTAAACAAGTACTCATGATATTGACATATTGTAACACATGGAATTGTACAGCATTTGTTACAGCTTTGACTACACTTAGAGACTGACAAGTAAATAACCGTCCGTTACAAAAAGAAAGTTCTTTTAATCTCAAGTGTCCAAGAAACAAAGAGTTTTTAATAATTGATTATATATACTAAAAGTAAAGAAGTCAAAAAAATGAAATGGTACAAAGACAAGCCAAAGGGTAAAACAATATTCCGTTACTATTTTTGCGGTGAAACGAGAAAAAAAAAACGAAAACGAAAGGAGACAAAACTATATATTATATTATATATTTCTACTCTTTTGTCAATATTTGAACGACTTCCCAATTATCAGATTATAATATATATTGAACCTATCAAAGAAAAGTTACTCAAAAAGGTGAACACAACTGTTGTATTGTATGGGCTTGTTGGAATGTAAGTGGGAGTTGTTGAACCATCGCATTGCTCATTGTCCCGTTCTGTTCTCTTCTCCTAGCCTCATAGGATTATTAGGATCCTACGTTTTGTTTTTTGTTTTGTTTCTTTTCTTGTTACATTCTCTTAACTCTTGTACTCATTCCTAATGCTTGATTACTCAATATTATACTTAGTTTTATTTTATTTAATCTTACATATAAATTTCTGTTTTGTAAACATAAAAAATTAATGTTTTGTTTTTTTTACTCCATTATGGTCTATGTAGAGTATCATTTATTAGACTATAGATAGTTTATTTGAAATTCATCATACATATGTTTCGTTGGATATATATAGAAACATGCATTCAATCAACTAATCATATTTCAACAGATAATTAGATGATAATATAACTTGGCCGCAACATAACTTATATGGCTACTGCAAGTAGTCAACTGGATATGAGCTATGGTACCAAGTATGAGTCCAATACATAACGAAAACAAATGATTTGGATTTCTTAGAAATTTATGAGATAAGGAATAGATAAGTTTGCATCTCACTCACTGAAGTTGTTTGGTGCAGTAGGCCAACTAATTAAGATGAGATCGATTGCTAAACCAGTAAACCACTAATCAGTACATCAGTAGACATACTTAGACATTTTTATATTATTATTTTGTCAAACTATCCAAACAACCACAATTCTACTTATGTCAACCTGATTTGACATTTTAATGTTCATCACTTCATTGGTCTCAATTTAATTACTTTTGCATATACACAAGGATATAAAAATAATTGAAAATTTCGTAGCCCATTGGCCATTATACACTTCGTTTGACTTTTTTGCTCACTATTTTGTAACCATCAGATACTTTATTGTCCTCAACTATTGTACTATATAAATTTATGAAGACACGAGATCACAGTAATGTGAATTAAGTGGACTGAGGCAGATTAAGATACTGTACTTACCAATATAATTATAAAACTTTCACTATTTTCTAATGTAATTACCAAAATAATTTTAAAACTTTCACTATTTTATTAATGTTTTGAGTGATCGATTTTTTTTTTTCAAAGTCGAAAATTAGTCCATACCATTTTAATTTTTTTTTCCAAGTTTTAAATTATGTAAACCGCACTTTTCCTAATTGGACCTTTCTAAAAATTTCGTCATACATAACTTCAAATTATAATGATAATATACAGTCATATAAAAACTATTTTGCTAATGGATAAATTTTCCCTCCAAATTTTTTTTTCTCCAAGACATAAAGGGAATTAAGAGACATAGGATGCTTGCTGTAAAGGGGAACTTGGAATGTTACTTTTCTTTTCTTCTTCATCTTTCATTTCACTTTCACTATTTTTTATTTTTTAAATAATTAATCTCTCAAATAATGAGATACCCGAATTGTCTTCCAGTACCAAGAAGACTATCGTTTGTCAAAGAATCCCAGGGGAAAAAAAATGTTTTAAAAGTAACCAAAAGTGACATCTCAAACCATAGGGTTTTATTATAATCCCTTTGATCATTAGTGATTTAGTGTTGTGTTATTGTTAATATAATAAAACTGACAGCTCTTGGTACTCTTTTTATCTTGATTTTCACCTGCTCTTGAAAATGATACAATCCCTAGTTTTAAAACATTTACTCGAAACCAAAAGCAAAAATTGGATCATATTTTATAGCAGTATACTATATATATATATATATACTACTCAACTTATTATAGTATCTAGTTAAACTCAGTTTTCTTGGTATATTATTAGTAGCTCATTAAGTTTATTCTTCTTTTTTTTTTGTCAAAGGCTCATTAAGCTTATTCATCATTGTAATATATCATAGTACGAATATCACATATAAGTGTCAGGAAATTCAATCATTAATCTAATCAGGTAAAAATCATCAATAATGGGTTGAAATCGAATTCCATTAACCAGTACAATTAGCACGGTAGATCATATACCATAAAGAAATTAAAATCCAAGTTGCTAATGTTTTACCAAAAAAAAGTATATATTTGTAAATTTGTTTAATAATTTAGTTTATATATAGAGAGTATATAATCATTTTAGATGAATTTTAAAACCAAGTGGTTTAACATTTTTTTTATATACATAACTTAAGAGCTTAGATACACTTCCCATTAGGTTTTAAATTATATAGTTAGCGATTCACTTAACAAACACTATTTTAGAGAGAAAGATCCAAAACTTTCTTACATTGAGATTGAGGAAAAGGCCAAAAAGCTTGTCGATTATTATTTTAAAACTAATTGGACGTTAGTGAATTCAGAAGTGATCGTGAGATTGACCAGTTTAAATTTTGATTGTTATAATAGACTATTAGTAAATGTAAATAATTTGTGATAATCTATGCACGTTGAGCTCGGTAACAGTGTTACAACTTCTTATTTGCACGGTGTCGGGGACACAAATTACGGTAAAAATTCAAGTTTCACCACTAAACACTGTTCTTTCTTTTTCATTAAAATTAGGTTCAGATAAGATGTATAAATAAAGAAAAATTTATTTTTGTATGGAGTTTATGAAATGTGAGATCGGTGACTTTGGACTTGGTGGTGGCATGTGGAGAGCAAAGTAATGAAGAGATTTGCCAGCTGAGCGAGACAAACATGCTTTAATGAATCTTATTTAAGATGCATTTGAGCTCTGAGATTATTTATAACAAAGTAGTTCAAAAGATAAATACTTATTTATTACAAATTACCTCAAAGAAATTAATGATGCACATGAACTAGTAGTACTTATATTGGATTCCGGTTTATTAAAAAATTTTCATCGTGCCGTAAAAAATCAGTTTCTTCTAACGAGATTAGTAAAGTATACTGTATTTAATTATTCAAAAAATTATCAGGTTGATGAGATGTGGATTTATAAAATAGAAAACAAAAAAAGTTATGGGGCAGTTTGGGATAAAATAAATAAAAAGGGGGTTGAAATTAGAATCATACAAAGAATACAGGAAAAAGCTGAAATTTACAAAGGCATTTGGACAAGAGAGTCAATGCCAATCATAACTATCAAATACACTTTCAAGTTCACTTTTTGCTCACATGTTTGTAGTAACATAACACGCGCTATCACCACCACCATTTCGTTATATCCACAAAGTGATTATAATTTTTGCATTTTTTTCTACAAAACCAAGGAATTTAATACTATATGTATTTCATTTTTAGCGTGACCCATAATGCAATAATGAAGTTTGCAATTATTAATTTTGTTCTTTCATGCATCCCATGTATAGTATTAGTGACATAATCTTATGATCTCATATGCTACGAAACTAGACTAGCTAATGAGCAGTGATGATGTTTGTTTGAAATTTAAACTAACCTTGAAGGTTATGGCCTTATGGGCATTTAGCGTATACAACGATTAACCATGATTGAAATCGTTATGTGTATATTTAAGAAATTATAAATTAACAAATAGGTTTTGCGTTTGGTAACTTTTAATCAATCAGTAAAAAAATGACATTTCTTGGAATAAAAATCAAATTAATCAAGTTAATTTGTTTTAAATTTCTTCATGCTGCGTTAGTAACATTACGTCCAATGTTTTACAAGTTTGTTTAGGAAATGATTCATCTGTTTAGTTTTCGATCTATAAGTCTACTAAATTTTAGTTCCACACTCACTATATACAATCATATAATCGTACTAAAATTTATATTCTACAAATGTATGTATTTATAAAAAAATGCATAGCCTACATTCTCTGAAGTCAAAATGAAATTAAGTCAATAATTCAGAGTCAACTTCCTCCTTGCTGTCGAATATATATATATATATATGTACATATCAATTTTCAATGATAGGTATTTTTAAAGAGACGATAATTTAATATAATGTTATAAATTACGTAGGTATTTTAAAACAAGAAGAAAAATCATATCTCAATGAAACGAAAACATAAAATGCTAAAACAAATGATTGCAAGTAACCTTGGGTTGTTCCACGATTCTTACCCACTCTTACGCAAATACAATTTAGAATCATGAGAATAAAGTGACATGGGTGGTGACCTAATGTGATGGGTCCATGAAATTGTTTTATACGATATGTAACTAGTTTGGTAAACTATCCAACAAGATTTGCCATCTTTTTTGCCTATTTGTTAAACACATTATATGTTTTCACAAAATTCACCTTTTAAAAAAAGACATAGAATAGTAAATATCGTGGTAGATTTATGTAGCTTTCATATTGTACAAGTCCAAGCCCATTCTTGTGATTAACTTAACCTCTTTCTTGTAATGTCCAACATTGATCAGTAACATGGTTTCAAAGTCCAAATTTGATAGTAAGATGGTCCAAGTAGGATGGCCAAATAAGATATTCTAGGTAAAGGATATTGGTCGAGATGAGTTGAATGAATTTATCAATACGAGTTTCATATTGAAAACATTTCATGAATATGCATAAGTAGCTGGCATTAAGAAAAAAGTATGGAACTAGAACAAAAATACGAATTGTGCTCGTTTATGTTTGGTGGACAATAGACCATATATGGGCCTTAAGAAATTATTTTAGACATGGTGCATGGGCCTCTCTACAAAGAGCAAACCGAGCCCTCTGGTTTACAAAAAGTGAACTGATGCTAAGGCGTGGTGGACTACGCTGATCAGTTGTTGGGGAGGTCACACAGATTTTACTTTTGTGCTGAGACATGGTTTCCTGATTGACCGCATGCATGTCAATAGTATTATACTAGCATTTAATATAACTTGCGTTGATCATTAACTGTTTTATTTTATTTGCAATAGATTAAACCCCAAAAACTCAAACAAAATAGTCGTCATACAAAAAAAATTTAGTAGCCTAGCTGGGCTAGCTAGAATTCGTCCTTTCGTTCTCTACTTGTATGCAGACAAAACCCTATAATACAATAAAAGGAGATTACCGCGAATTTGCCGAATATATTTCAGAAAAAATGACACCAAATATATATAAACATTCTGGATCATTTTTCAGTACACTTAAATCAGTTTTCTTTCTAATTAATAAGTTAAAAAAACTTAAAATATTAGAGAAAAAACTGACTTATGGTTTCAAACTCTTCGTAAAAATTATAAAATGAAACTCTTCTTAAACACAAAAGTAAAGTCTAGTTTTTTTTTTTGTGACACATAAGGAAGAATCATCAAATTGACAAAAAAGCACACAACATTAGTAAGTAATATATTAGTAACAATATATTCATAAAATTTGTTTAATTATATAAAAATCATTTTTCAATGTAGTATAATTGTGACACCCCAATTTTAGAGACTTGAGCAGAAGTTTAAAAGAATTGATTTGGTAACCTATGTTACCAAATTACACTTATCTCTTCGGTCAAAGATCTTGAGAGAATTCCAGAGTTAAACGTGATTATATATGCTGGAGTAATTTCTTGATGGGTGGGAAAAATGTTATGGTGATCTGTAGGAACGGTAAACAAGTCTTTAAAACCTTCTGAACGTAGTAAACTGGTCATCAGATATGGTTGGATGTACATGCTAAGAGTAGACATAGATCCACTAAAAATGGTGGATCCATGGACTGGAAGTGGACATAGAACCATTAAGAAGTGGCGGTCGGGACGTTACATATTACATTACTATATAATATAATACGTTATTTATGCGCTCTAAACAGACGTTTCTTTTCTTGGTGTCAAAATTGTCATTCTGGATTTGCATGTTCGACTACTGTATCTTAAAAAAACTCAATAATTGATGGTTATTTATACCTAAAATTTTTATTTTATTATTAATTTAAATTGCATCAATTTTGTTTGAATTCTCGGTTCATTTGAACATTTTTCTATAAACTAAGTGACTTAAACATTAATTGTTTTTTTCCTTTTCTTGAAAGACATAAAAACAAGATTTCTAACAACTTTCAATTCTTACTATATTGCGTAAATTTTCGATAAACTCAATAAAGATCCAGAGAATCTAAAAAAATACCTTTTTTACAATACCACATTTCAAAAATGATTTTTTCTATTAAACCTTATCAAAAATATTTCTAAAAATTTGAGATTAATCCAAATATGTGTGTAAACTTATAAACATATACACAAACTACATTTATATATGTGTAAAATCTTATAAATACCATATAAATAATTTATAAATACCTTACAAATACGTTATGAATACCTTTAAAGTTTTTATAAATGCTTAATAAAACCTCATAAAATTTTATTAAACTAGAATTATAAATTATAATTTTACTATCACTATATAATATTTTTACATGTCTGTGCCAATGTTATTGCAAAAAGAGCATCTAGATGGCTTGAATTGAGTGTGGTACCAACGAAACAAAATATTGATATTGAGTAGATATCTAATGAGTTTGATAGATAGACATAGTGAGTTAGTGACAAACTTTTTCAGCCAACAACTAATTTTTTTTTAAGAAATAGTTTTCTCATTATTATCGTTTTATTAATACAGTATATAATATTTGCTGACCCATTTTTCCCAAAATGCAAATTACATTTATCTTTAAGGGTGACGATTTAATTTGGTTTGTCCTTGACAGCTAATATAAATATATAATGATTAACAAAAACCAAACTCATTCACATACATACATATTGAAACGTATACCTTTTTTTTTTTTTTAATCTTATCTTTTTAATCTTACACTGTAATCCAATTTATAACCACACACCAATAACAGGTATCCCTAGAAATGTATCTTCCCTTTTCTGACATTGTGGCCATGGTACATCCCCAAATAGAGATGCCCAAGTCCCAAGACCTATAAATCGTCACAATTCCAGAAGAGAAGAATCACATCCAAGAACAAAAACATATATAGATCTTAAACTCGTAGATTCAACCTCCTGAAGTCTCTCTCTCCAATTTGCATCCATCACATAATCATTAAGGTATGACCTTCCATGCCCAAAGTCCAATCCTTAGTGTAAAATCATTTACTGTGCTTCGAGTCCTGTGTAGTTATGTCACATACATGATGCGTTCACTTTGCTTTATACTTCTTTCATTATCGTTTGGTTCCTCTGCGATCAGTTTGTCTCTGATTTTGACATGCCTGTTAGGCTTTTACCATGTGTGGCCGAACAAGTTAATACTGTCACTGTATTACATGACCTCTAAGTTAGATCTCTATGCGAAAGCTTGTTTGGGCACCTTGGATGTGACCCTGTAACTTTTTCCTTTTGAGTCTTAACTGTCTAGTGATAAAGCATCAAATTCTTTATTTATTAATGGTGAGCTAATTTCAAACTTTGAACACAGAAATCCAAGTTAACAAAGCTTTTTTAATAGATCTCAGACCTGTATCTTTTTAACTTTAATGTATTTGTTGATTATTTTTTTTTTAAACAAATTCAACATCTTTTCTTTAAACATCACTGCAACAAGCATTCTTATTTTTCTTCTTCGGTATTATTTTTGTTTTAAAATATATATATTTACCATGATAGAAAAATTATGGATCCGCCACTATTAAGTTGTTTCATAAAAATTCACGAAACTTCCTATAATTTTAAGAACTTTTTTTAAATTTTGTTTTAAAAGTTTTGGAAAACCCTTTAATACGGTATTTTAACGTGATTTATACTATATAAATTTATTAGTTTTTTTTTATTTTTCATGAACGATATTTACTATCTTAAGTAATTGTTTTCGAAAAGCATTCAATCATATACACTATCTTAAGTAATAACAAAATTTCCTAACTTGTGCGACCGATTCCATCATAATTCGAATCCATCAAGTCGCGTTATCCTGCAGTAGAGTTTGGCTATAGATCGAGCCGTGTCGATTGAATGATTATAAAAAAAAAAAAATTCCTAACATATTATCATTAAAATTAAAATCCTTTTATTTTCTCATAGTAATCCTTTTATTTAATATAAAATTATTTTTTTTATGGACAAAAAAAGGGAAAAAAAAATACAGCCAAATTGACCCATTTTCTAAAAATCCAAATTACTCTTTAAAAGGTAACAATAAATTTTGTTTTGACACTGACAGCTAACATAACCATTAACAAAAACCACCACACCCCAATTAACTCAGCCTTCTTTATATACTATTATATAATAAAGTTCATATATACATACATAGACGATAGACCTACACACCATACACATAGTTTGTCCTCCCGAGTATATATTTTTAAAAATCTACTAATTCAATTTATAAACCACACACACAGAGAGAAATAATAATTATCCCCTAGAGAGCATTAGAAAAGTTATCTTCGTTATTTTCGACATATCAGGCCATGGTACATGCCCAAATACCGATGCCATCGACCAATAAAACTTTCGATTTTAAAAAAAACCCTTTCTCTATTCTCTAATTTTGCATCGCACCCACACCACAACACACAGATCAATCAATAAGGTGTGTAATACAAACCTTCCCCCATGCCCAAAATCCAAATCTCTTATGCTATATATATATATATATAAGAAAAAAGAACCCGTATTATTATTAATATTACTATGTCACATACATGATGTGTTGTTGTTCCGTTCCCACTTTTATAATTATCTTTTTTTTTTTTTTTTTTTTTTTT
>NC_025691.1:27497602-27499502 GCF_000633955.1 Camelina sativa
TAGTAATTAGATTTGTTTTGTGCATTTTAACATTTTTTTTGGTCACCCTCTCACCACACACCTGGGTTTGTTGTTGATAGGTCATGTTATTGATCTTCGAATTGGTACTTGATCCCCATCTATGGACCAACCTTTTTTATACATATCTCTAATAATCCCATATTGGGTTTTTATCAATTCTTGTAGAATTCAGGGTTTTAGTTTACTTCGTAAGATCTGAATTGTTAGATTAACAATTGTGATTAATATTAGTAGTACCAAACAATGTTCATGTAATAATTGACCTTTGTATGTCTGAAAATTTCTTTTCTTGCCTTATTAGAAATTTTCTTATGGTTAAATTTGATTAGGAAAGCAATTGATATTGAGTTATGTGTTTGATTATTATTATATTTGGTTTTCTCCTCTGTTCTTATTGCAGAATTGTGTGATTTTTATCAAGTCCTGGGTTTAAACAAGTGAAATTACCAAGTGGTGATTTATGGAAGCTGAAATGGATGAATTGGTTCTTGACGTGGATGTTGAGGAAGCAACAGAAATGGATGAATTGGTGAAATCTGAGCTGGAGGATGATGTAAACGCGGTGAAGCCTAGTACTGATTCAGTTACCGGTAATAGTGGCGAGGCCGAAGGCGAGTCATCTCCTTCTGAGCCTAAATGGTTACAACAAGATGAACCTATTGCTTTGTGGGTGAAGGTAATAATGATACATTTTTATAGCTCTCAGAGTTTGTAATCTTTGAAAAGTTTTTTTCATATGGTTAATGTTTTGGTGTTGTAGTGGAGAGGGAAATGGCAGGCTGGAATCAGATGTGCCAAAGCNCCGACGTGCAGAGGCAACCAATGCATCACTGATTGCTACTGAAGCTTCACCACTAGAATTGACTGCAACTGTTTCGGAAACTTTTGGTTCTCGAGGCAACGCAAATACTCCTGAGGTGGTGAAAGAAGANATTGAGAGGGAAACCAACTCATGGTAGAAAAAAGTATTGTGTGATTTTTTTCCCGCATACGAAGAACCACTCATGGGCTGATATGCAGCTTGTTCGATCCATCAATGAGTTTCCTGATCCTATTGCTTATAAGTCACACAAAGTTGGACTTAAGTTGGTTAAAGATTTAACTGCTGCTCGACGCTATATCATGCGCAAACTTACTGTAGGCATGTTCAATATAGTTGACCAGTTCCCCTTGGAGGTATATACACTGGAATATAACTATTTTTAATATACCAAATGATTTAGATTGCATTTGATCATGATATTTTTGATGTTGCAGGTTGTAGCTGAAGGAGCTAGAGATATAATAATCTGGAAAGAATTTGCAATGGGGGCTACTAGAAGTACAAGTTATCATGATCTTGGAATAATGCTTGTGAAGCTTCATAGTGTAAGCTTTATTCTCTCTTTGCTGTTAGAGTTTAAGAGTGTTTTTTTTTGTTTGATTCTTGTATAATCATGTCTCGGCTTTGTATAACGTTTGTTCAGATGATTTTGCAACAATACATGGATCCGGTTTGGCTTGAGAACTCATTTCCTTTGTGGGTACAAAAATGTAACAATGCAGTGAATGCTGAGAGTATTGAATTGCTGAATGAGGTAATGGCTTCACCAGAGGCTGATTGTGTATTGTTCAGACATGTTTTTTTGGTAACTAAGTTCACTTTATACTTGTTGTGTGTTTAGGAGTTTGAGAATTGTATCAAGTGGAATGAAGTGAAATCACTTTCTGAGACGCCAGTGCTACCAATGGTGTTGTCAGAATGGAAAACGTGGAAGCATGACATTGCGAAATGGTTCTCAATATCTCGCCGTAGTGTTGGCGAGATAGCACAGCAGAATGGTGAAAGCGTGTTTAACTCGGATGTCCAGGCTAGCCGTAAAAGACCAAAACTTGAGAT
>NC_025691.1:27500843-27509454 GCF_000633955.1 Camelina sativa
AACGAACCAGTTCTGAAGAAACCATTTGGTTCGGGAAATAAGAGTCAGCAATGCACAGCTTTCATTGAATCAAAAGGAAGGCAATGTGTGAGGTGGGCTAATGAAGGTGATGTATATTGTTGTGTGCATTTAGCTTCTCGTTTCACCACCAAATCTACGAAGAACGAGGGCTCTCCTGCAGTTGAGGCACCAATGTGCGGAGGCATTACTGTTCTTGGTACCAAATGCAAGCACCGATCTCTACCCGGTTTGTTGTTCTGCAAGAAACACCGCCCTCAAACAGGGATAGAGAAACCTGATAATTCTTTATCTCTTCCGGCCAAAAGAAAGGTAGCGGAAATCATGTCAGACTTCGAAACGAATCAATGTCAAGATTTGGTGCCCTTTGGAGAACCAGAAGGTCCATCTTTCGAGAAACATGAGCCCCATGGAGCCACAAGCTTCACTGAGATGTTTGAACATTGTAGCCAAGAGGATAACTTGTGTGTAGGTTCTTGCTCAGAAAACAGTTATGTTACTTGCAGTGAGTTCTCAACGAAGCACTCATTGTACTGTGAACAGCACCTTCCTAACTGGCTCAAGCGTGCAAGGAATGGTAAGAGTCGAATCATATCGAAGGAAGTGTTTATAGATCTCTTAAGGGGTTGTTTATCGCGTGAGGAAAAATTGGCTCTACATCAAGCTTGTGATATTTTCTACAAGCTCTTCAAAAGTGTCTTATCCTTAAGAAACTCTGTCCCAATGGAAGTACAACTTGATTGGGCGAAAGCAGAAGCTTCAAGAAACGCTGACGCTGGAATTGGGGAGTTCTTGATGAAGTTAGTATCCTATGAAAGGGAGAGATTAACTAGGATATGGGGTTTCGGTGCTGGTGATGATGAAGAAGATGCATCATTATTATATGATACATATGCCTGTGGTGATGATGATAATGGAGAAGAATCTACTGACAAAGATAAATGGTCCTTTAGTGGATTTGCTTGTGCTATTTGCTTAGATTCTTTTGTGAACAGAAAGCTTTTGGAAAGTCATGTGGAGGAGAGACATCATGTGCAGTTTGCGGAAAAGTGTATGCTTCTTCAGTGTATTCCTTGTGGCAGTCATTTTGGAGATAAAGATCAGTTGCTATTACATGTGCAAGCTGTGCATCCTTCTGAGTGCAAATCGCTAACCGTTGTCTCTGAGTGCAACTTGACTAATGATGAGTCTTCTCAGCAACCTGAAGCAGGCAGTTCACAAATTGTGTTGAGCCAAAACAGCGAGAGTGCAAGCGGCGTACAGAAATTTGTTTGCAAGTTCTGTGGGATGAAATTCAATTTATTACCTGACCTTGGCCGTCATCATCAAGCTGAACACATGGGACCGAACCTAGTTGGCTCTCGTGGTCCAAAGAAAGGATTAAGGTTTAATACCTACAGGATGAAATCTGGTAGGCTTAGTCGTCCGAATAAGTTCAAGAAAAGTCTTGGAGCAGTCTCATATAGGATTAGAAACCGGGCTGGTGTAAATATGAAGAGGAGGATACAAGGTTCGAAATCTCTCGGCACGGAAGGAAACACTGGAGTATCATCGCCGCTTCCGAGCGATAGTAGAAACGTTGATGGCACAACAGATGCTCATTGCTCTGTGGTTTCGAATATATTGTTGTCAAAGGTTCAGAAAGCGAAACATCGCCCTAATAACCTCGATATCTTGTCTGCTGCTCGATCAGCTTGCTGTAGGGTGAGCCTTGAGAACTCTTTGGAGGCTAAATTCGGGAATTTGCCTGAGCGGATATATCTCAAGGCAGCAAAACTTTGCGGTGAGCAAGGTGTACAAGTGCAATGGCATCAGGAAGGATACATATGCTCTAACGGATGTAAGTCTGTTAAAGACCAAAATCTTCTACGTCCCGTGATCCCGAGACAAGAGAATGATCGATTTGGGGTAGCTATGGAAGCTGGAGAACATTCTAATTCTGAGTTGGAACTGGATGAGTGTCATTGTATCATGGAGGCTCATCATTTTAGTAAGAGACCGTTTGGAAATACTACCGTTTTGTGCAACGACTTAAGCTGTGGTAAGGAAGCTGTTCCAATTTGTGTCGTCGATGATGGTCTTTTGAATTCCGAAAAGCCGCAAGAGAAGCCTTGGGAAAGCTTTATTTATGTTACAAAATCAATACTTCATCCGTCAATGGATCTCGTGAAGGAGGTATCATTACTTGTTGTAGCTTTGTCGTATCCTTGAAACAGAATTGTGACTCCATGTTGTAACTTTGTTCTTTTGTCCGCTGTTTATGATGCAGAATCTGCAGCTCAGGTGTGGATGTCGCAGTTCAGTGTGCACGCCTGTAACTTGTGATCACGTATACCTTTTCAGTAACGATTTTGAGGACGCTAGAGACATATATGGAAAACCCATGAGGTTTAGATTCCCATATGATGACAAACAACGGATCATTTTGGAGGTAATCTTGTTACTACTTGACATCATATTCGTTGGTCCTCTTTTCTCTGGCATAACATCACATGATTTTTGTTGTCAATTCTGAAAATGTTACAGGAAGGTTATCCTGTTTATGAATGCAATGAGTTCTGTGGATGCTCAAGAACATGTCAGAATCGGGTTTTGCAGAATGGAGTTCACGTTAAACTAGAAGTGTTTAGAACTGAAAGCAAGGTGTGATCCTTTTACAGTCATTGTCGTTTTATCCATCTCTCTTACTTCAATTCCGATATCCATGACTTGGTTGATCCACAGGGATGGGGATTGAGAGCTTGTGAACATATACTGCGTGGCACATTTGTTTGTGAATACATTGGGGAGGTTATTGATCAGGAAGAAGCAAACAAGAGACGAAACCAGTACGTAGCATTTTTGATGATATTTTTAGCCTTTTTTTACGTAGCAAAACTTAAAATCCTGCCATTGATTTCATAGGTATGGAAAAGAAGGTTGCAGCTACATACAACAAATTGATGCTAATATGAACGATATCGGTAGATTGATCGAAGGAGAGTCCGATTATGTTATTGATGCTACTACCCATGGCAACATCGCTCGATACATCAATCACAGGTGTGTAAAACAAAACTAAAACTTTTGCATTATACTACTACTACATAGACTGTTGATTTTGTAATCTGGTTTCATCTCTAGCTGCTCGCCAAATCTCGTTAATCACCAAGTTATTGTGGATAGCATGGAATCCCCGCTGGCTCATATCGGTCTATATGCCAGTATGGATGTAAGGCTCTTCTTCTTTCTTGCTTGAAAGAAGTATCAAAGTGTTGAACTGAACTGATTCTTTGTTATGCGTGTAAAACAGATAGCTGCAGGAGAAGAGATCACTCGAGACTATGGTCGCAGACTGGTAACATCTGGACAAGAAACTGAGCATCCTTGTCGTTGTAAAGCAACTAACTGCAGAGGTAGTTTATTGTGTTAGATTTTGGTTCCTAGGAACATTCTTTGCAGATTTGTTTTAATAAGTTTCCTTCAGACTTTTTTTTTGACCTTTTTTCCCATTGAACCTGTAGACAGCTTTGGTTTATTCATTCTGTTTAGTTTCCTTCAAGCTTTTACCTTTTTTTCTCTCCATGGAATCTTTGATCAAATCTTGATTTCTCCTTTCATAACTGTGAAGAACCAAAAGGGAAGTCCATAGCCAAAGATTACTATTGCAAGCATACCTGAAATCATTAAGAACCAATCAAAGTTTGAAACTTTTTCTAAAGATTGGAATCTTTCTTCTTCTTGTTCTTACCAAAGTCAATGGGTTTTGTGGAAGAAGCTTGTAGTTGCAGAACCATTGAAGCTACGACCAAACCACTTCCAATCTTCTCTCTAACCACTCTATGAGTAAGATCCAAAGACAAGACTCCAACTTTCTCTGTTATGACATCCTCTGCAACAACTTTAACTAACAAGAACAGACCCAAGCCTAAAGCTGTTCTCACCATCATTTGTTTGATTCTTCTCGACTTAGATATTCTTCTTTTGCAGTTGATCAGATTAATTAAACATGCAAGTGTGTATAGAGGAAACCAGAAGTACCAATCTACAGAAACACAAACAAAAAATGAAAGTTTACATAATCTTGTTAAAGAGATCATAGACGAAGTAAAAAACAAGTTTTATTTTTTTGAGTACCAGGATCATTAAGCTGGACAGATGCAGAATAAGCAAACAAAAACGCCATTAGCAGACAGCAAAATCTAAACAGGTTTCTGGGTTTTGTCATATCTTCCTTAAGATTTCTGGATCTTTAAACTCAGATCAAACTTAGATCGTAGCCTCGTATGGTATGACTTATGAGATACTTCTGACGCGTCTGCTTAAATCATATATCGATAACCGACACAGAACCTAAAAACCCGGTTCTTTGGTATGTTTCGGTTCTCGTTGATGATTGTCCCAGAAAGCCCATAGGATTTTTCTCTGTTTCTTTCGCAATAGTTTGGCTTCAAATTTGTCTCCAATATTTAAGTTTCTTTAAAATAAATTAAAATTGACTTTCTTTTTTCCTATTTCAAAAGAAAATATTATAAGTATAAATATTGTCTCTATTTTATTATTAGTAATAATACTCTTAATTTTCTAAATTTATAAATTTTATTCATTTATTTTACAATAAGCAAATAATTCATCAAATTTTATCTAAATTAACATTATTATAAATAATATCACATTGCATAACACTAAGTCACTAATAAAATAAAATATCTATTGATAATGTAATTGTAGACATATACTTTTTCCAAAAATAATCAATTAATGCATTTGTAGTGAAAAATTATTAAAATCACGTATTTTATGGATTTGCCATTTTTGAACATTTATGTCATCGTGAAGAAATGACAAACTCATAATTGATTCATTACAAAAAATGGTAAGATCAATTTCAAATTAAAAATTCTACAAAACATAGAAATATTTCGTTAATCTCAAAATGATATATGTAAAGATTTATATCCATAATCAATTATAAAAAAAAAGAATTGTGTCCTAATTCAAAATCATAACAATCCTTCAACATCTTGTAGAATAACGCTAATTCACTTGAATTTCATACAACATAAGTTCAATTTCAATGTGTGACATTTTACTTGTAAATAATTTTAGTTTTAACTTGGATGAATTTTTTTACATTTTCTTCTGATGGTGTGCAATTATGTGAATAAATTACCATTTTTGGTAATGAATCAAATAAAATGTAGATGTATAATATATGAATACTATATTACCATTTTTTGTAATGAATCAATTATGAGTTTGTAATATATGGTAGACTCATAATTGATTCATTACAAAAAAATGACAAATTCATTACAAGCCACGACGTATTTGGCAGTGTGCAATTATGTGAATATATGTATATGTATAGTTTTGCACACTACCAAATAAAATGTAGATGTAATCATTTATAATACATGAATTCACAATTCACATAACATGGAGATAAGACAACAAAAAGATACGGGCCTATCCTTTCTAATTAATTATTCCAACAGTGCACCATCACTGTTCTCCTAATATTTTAACAAGTGATCATATATTCCAAACAAATGAAAATTCCCAAAAATAGACTAAGTTCGACATTTAGGCATATGTTCATAAGTAATTATGTATGTGAGGTCGAGAATATAAACAATTTTGATACGATTGGTTTTAGTGAGGGGACCTATTAATTTGGTCATAAAAATATGGTTGTATGTGATGGGGTACTCATCGGATTCGGCGATCGCTAAATTCTGTAATGCCATGGCCCCAAAGCCCAGTACCATTCAAATGGGACCGACCTCTCTTCTCATTCTTAGACCGGAGAAAGTCGTAGGACCCCAACCCCCACAAGTTGGTTTAATCTTCTTCTATTCCAATCCATTCAATTCTAATTGCTAGAACTGAAGCACGATATGAAATTTAAGTGTTTCGAACCCCAAAAAGATCTTCTATGAAAAGAATGTAAGATATTTATACTGAATATAAATTTGGACACGTAATTTGACCTAATTTAGTGAAAAATTTGGTCGAGAATTGCAAGTGTAGATGAAGGTACTCAGGGAGAGATTACTGATGAACATCAACCATTAATTATTTGTCATATTTTTCAAATTCCCTATATAATAAAACGGAAGTTTACAACCTTTTTTTATATACTATATAATTTTTATAAATTGATTACAAAATAGGTTATACATTAAATATAGGTTGGTTACAAAAAAACGTTATAGATTAATTGGTGAATTTGTGGGCTATATGAATACACTTCAAAATATCCCAAAGAATCTTCTTAAAGAGAATATTTCAATGATTTATTACAATTTCGTAAATAAAATCTTTAGTATTCCATGTATTGTTACAAAATATATACTATTAGGCATAAAAATATATTTTTAGGCGTAAAAAGGAATAAAATCTTGGCAATTTATCACACTTAATCGTGATTTCTGAGATCTTATTGTGCAACTGAAAATAAAATCTTACCTAAACACGGGTCATATTAAAAAACTTTCACCAAACATGTTCAAAAATTAAAATAAAAACAAACAACAAACATAATAATTTCTCATAAATAAAATTAGAAAATTAACAATATAAAACTTACAAAATATGTATTTTTTCAAGTAATTATATTTAGCATATAATTTTATTTGATAATGTTTTATCCAAAAAACTATTAAAAATAATCATATAAATGATATTTTATTAAAAAATTATAATATAAATAAAAGAAATTTCAACCCGTGCTCTAGCACGGGTCCTAATCTAGTGCTGTTTTGATTAAGTAACGTCACACTTTTTCTCTTATAATGTTTTTACTCTTTCATCAGATTTTTCTCAATTATTTGAGTGTCTAACCGAGCCCCGAATAACTATCTATCGGTTCAGTAAACCGGTTTGATATATTGTCAAATTATGTGTCTAAACCGACTTTAAAACCACAAAATGAACATACTGTAATTATTATTCATAAAATGTGATTTATACTAGAAAATAACATGTGTATTTTTTTTTTGTGATTCAAGTAAATAGTTGACGTGATATAATGTAACGTTGTATGTCGTCCGAGAAAATAGTATGTTAACTAAATTAAGACCCGTGCTAGAACACATGTTGAAATTCATTTTATTTACATTGTAATTTTTTTATAAAATAGAATTTATGTGATTATTTTTAAAAGTTTTTTTGGATAAAATATTATGCAATAAAATTATATGCTAAATATGATGACATGAAAAGACACTTCTTTTGTAAGTTTTATATTGTTAATGATTCTAGATAAGTACCGTGCTATTACACTGGTTAAATTTTATTTTATACAAAATTTTGTATATTTTCTGTTTTAATTAATATGTTGTATTGGTTTATGTACGTGAAGTTATGTATATTCTACATCATGACTCGAATGTCATTATAAGACATAATTTTGTGAATTTGGTTTTTAAAAAGTGAGTTATTATATTATGAGTAATTTAATATATTGTTATACTTTTTTGTTTTAATATACTTGGTTTTTTTAAATTCTTGCATATTATAGTGACATATTATTGACATTGCTATAACAAACCAATTTAGAGTGTTTATAGTTTCTAACTTTAATATCAAGTTTCAATATTTTAAAAATATTTCAAAATAAATTATCTAAAGTTTCTTATATTATATAAAATTATAAAATTCAACATAAAAGTATGAAATTGAATTTAAATATTCAAATTTTGACCCGTTACTCAGTAAATTTTTTAATTCAATAGATATTATTTTTAAAGAATAACATTAATAAAAATTGAATATTTTATAGATTGAATCATTTATATTTGTTTTTAAAAATTCAACTTATGGTATATCCGGAAATAAAACTATTTTTTAATTATAAGAAATAATATGATAATTTATTTGTTTCACAAAATAGACTCATATATAAAAATAAAAGGTGAAGTATAATATTAACAAATTAATATGTTAAGTTAGATATCAAAGGATTTTATTTGATGAATAATTTAATAAAGAAAATTAATATGGTAAGTTAGATGATATCAAATGATTTTTTAGAATATTTCTATAAGATTTTTGGAAACAATAAATCCAGACTATACAAATAATATAAAACTTAATCTATAACATATTTGTAACCNCTTATATTATATAAAATTATAAAATTCAACATAAAAGTATGAAATTGAATTTAAATATTCAAATTTTGACCCGTTACTCAGTAAATTTTTTAATTCAATAGATATTATTTTTAAAGAATAACATTAATAAAAATTGAATATTTTATAGATTGAATCATTTATATTTGTTTTTAAAAATTCAACTTATGGTATATCCGGAAATAAAACTATTTTTTAATTATAAGAAATAATATGATAATTTATTTGTTTCACAAAATAGACTCATATATAAAAATAAAAGGTGAAGTATAATATTAACAAATTAATATGTTAAGTTAGATATCAAAGGATTTTATTTGATGAATAATTTAATAAAGAAAATTAATATGGTAAGTTAGATGATATCAAATGATTTTTTAGAATATTTCTATAAGATTTTTGGAAACAATAAATCCAGACTATACAAATAATATAAAACTTAATCTATAACATATTTGTAACCAACTTATTAAAAT
>NC_025691.1:27509875-27527647 GCF_000633955.1 Camelina sativa
GAATGTCATTATAAGACATAATTTTGTGAATTTGGTTTTTAAAAAGTGAGTTATTATATTATGAGTAATTTAATATATTGTTATACTTTTTTGTTTTAATATACTTGGTTTTTTTAAATTCTTGCATATTATAGTGACATATTATTGACATTGCTATAACAAACCAATTTAGAGTGTTTATAGTTTCTAACTTTAATATCAAGTTTCAATATTTTAAAAATATTTCAAAATAAATTATCTAAAGTTTCTTATATTATATAAAATTATAAAATTCAACATAAAAGTATGAAATTGAATTTAAATATTCAAATTTTGACCCGTTACTCAGTAAATTTTTTAATTCAATAGATATTATTTTTAAAGAATAACATTAATAAAAATTGAATATTTTATAGATTGAATCATTTATATTTGTTTTTAAAAATTCAACTTATGGTATATCCGGAAATAAAACTATTTTTTAATTATAAGAAATAATATGATAATTTATTTGTTTCACAAAATAGACTCATATATAAAAATAAAAGGTGAAGTATAATATTAACAAATTAATATGTTAAGTTAGATATCAAAGGATTTTATTTGATGAATAATTTAATAAAGAAAATTAATATGGTAAGTTAGATGATATCAAATGATTTTTTAGAATATTTCTATAAGATTTTTGGAAACAATAAATCCAGACTATACAAATAATATAAAACTTAATCTATAACATATTTGTAACCAACTTATTAAAATCATATTTGTACTTCCGTTTTATTATATAGGGAATTGTTGTTAAAAAATTGGGTGAAATATATGTTATTTAGAACAAAATAATGATAAATGAACAAATCATTTTTATTTGATATCTTTTTAAATTTTAAGCAAATGTGAGGCTAAAATTTGGGTACCTAGCTAGTCTATAGTTTCCATATATAAGTAATAATTAAATTATTTCTATAGATGAAATAAGAAGCATAGATGAAGAAAAAGATAGTTTGTTAGAAATATATAATACAAATTACGGAAATGAGTTTCATCATAACTCACACTTAACAGTTTTTAACAAATAATCAAACTTTTTTTTTGTCAACCAAACATTAATAGTTAAAAAATAACTTCACGGTTGGTTGCCCAAACCGGGGGGAAAGAGTTTACAAATGAAAGTTCAGAAGGTAAAGATCTTGAAGAACGAGCAAGACAATCAACCCTCTCGTTTGATGAACGCGGTATCATGGTAAGAGTGAAAGATAGAAAGGAAGATCTGAGAAAGCTGAAATTGTCCAACAGATTGGAAAAGGCGGATCATTTGTCTGGAGATTGCACCATCGCCACTAACTCTGCACAGTCCGACTCAAAAGATTGACAGTCAACACCAACCGCCATGAGAGATTCCATAGCCCAAATCAATGCATATAACTCCGAGTGTAGGGGTGAAGGACTTTGTCTCTGACATCATGCTCCCAAAAGTAATGTCGTATCCGCACTATTACAATACCACCAACCCAAGCCCGTAAAAATGTCTGAAGCCTTCCAGGATCCATCAACCAGACAACGGGAAGAAGGTTCTTAGACTTCCCTAGTTGACGAAGGAGCCAATACTCCCGCAGAAAAAAGCCTTAGCTTCCTCCCATAACAGTTTATCATTCGCCGCTTGATAAATAATATCGATTGGTTCCATCTCTAACCCTGAATTTTTTTTTATTTATATCCTTCCAAATTGACCATAAAACCCAAGGTAATGTAACCGATATCCGAGAAAAATAATCAAACTTTTCATCCAAAAACATTAAAACAGAATCGATAATTTTTCAAAACTGTTAATTATTTATACTTGTTTTTATTTATAATTAAGAGAATAGCCCAATCAATAGCTTTATTTAACCCAAAAAAATAAAACAAAAATAGTACGCAGCGTTCTTTGTATATATATGTGGAAATCACAGAATGTGCTAACGTTTTCAAGGCCAGCTTAACCACTAATTCACATGGAAAATGTAAAATTTCAAGAGATTAACTATATATATATATATATTAATACATATCAAAAATAATGTATGCATGACAGAAAGTTCCACCATGCGATGCGTGCAGTATAAATTATAAACATGACATTGACACAGAGACTGTCAATGTATTCGACAGCACATATATACAAACGCTTGCGTATGGATCATTAAAAGGCAGAGGCCCTCCAGTATTAAAATCAAGAATCTTACACTCATGCATATTTGATTTTCTTGTCACGTTCAGATCTGCATTGATATTTTCCTTTTTACAAAGGACAAAAGAAATTGTTATATTGTATTTTTGTATACCAGCCAAAAAATAATATTGAATTAAATCATAAATCAGTATATGAAAATTTTCCATTTTAAATAATGTTCTTTTATAAGAGTATGGTAGATATTGGACAGTGGTCAGACAAGAAGGGTTAAAAATTGGACCACTAAAATAGGAATAAATGTATTTAGGCTTCTAATGGCAACATGTGCAACAGCTGCGAAAGAAATGATTTGCAGTTTTAATTCTAACTATATGTATATATATATATATATATATACACACAAATATTTTTATCAAATCATTACTTTTTTGTTTGGTAAAATATTTTTAACTTGGTATACATTACCTTTGTTTAGTCATTAAAACACACAAAAAAAAAACACACACACACACACACAAAACGGAATAGTTTAAGAACGAAAATTATTTCACTAAATCATTACTATATGTTCAAGTGTAATTGTTGTCTTGTTGTCATTTTCATTTACTTCAACGACCGCTGAAGTTAAATAAAGTGCACAGTATAAGGAATGATCGTAGTGTTTGACAAAAAAAAAAAAAAAAAAAAAAAAAAAAAAAAAAAAAAAAAAAAAAAAAAAAANAACACAAGTAGAATCAATCAACCTCCTAGGCCTAAGTAAAAGAGAACTACTTTTTAAGAGTGAGGAACAAAAAAACAAGATTAAGGGTAAAACATGTGTATTTTTGTGTGATTATAAACTAAAGGTGAGACTTAAGAAACTATATACACTAGAACCCCAAATTTTATTTAACCTCTCATTTCCAGAAATTCATTATATATTTGGAATTAGGTGACACGTAGATGTTCTTGTTTACAAAAATTATTGAAGTAACTTTTAAGGGAACCCTTTTAGAAATAAATTAAGTAACAAGTCCCTATTTTATAATTTTTTTTTTAAAAGCAATGTGTAGCACCATGACAATGAGCTTAAATGCCCCTTTGTGGAAACAAAACGTCTCTGTCTCGATTGAGATAGCCCCAATATGACAAGTAACCAAACCTTTGGAGTTCTAGGGAAACAATAATATCTTCATCGAACAATATTATTGTTTCTATTTAAACAAGATGTCACGTTTTAAAGTTTAAACTATAAATATAAAAATAATGCATTTGTTAATACGTCGATAGTGCACCAAATATATTTTGTTGCCATTACTAAATTAAGGAGTACATAGTTGTAGTAAGTAGGGATTAGTTGAGAGATGATTACATTGATTAAACAAGCAAAGTGATTAGACTTAAATGGAACATTGGCACTTTCCTACGACTGTTATCGTTTATTAGTAAAACCAAATGGAAGAATCCAATAAATGCTATATCACAAAATTTAGTTTTAGAAACACCAAAAAAATTACAGAAACATAATAATATCAATTTCAAAGAAGAATATAATAAAATATGTGCATAATTGTATATATAGTATAACTTTGGTGGCTAGCTTGGATAATACTTGAGATATGTATCTCTCTTCTTCTTACGACAGAAAAGACAGAAAAAAAATGAAAAGAAATTTATAAGTATGTGAAGAGACTAAAAACATATATAGATAAACCAAAAAATGTATTCACTATAATTTGGATTAATAAATTTGAGAAACGACGAAGACTAAAAATCTCCAAAGTCTCTAACGGAGAAAGAAGTGTTCTTATCAGGAATATTGCCAGAGTGGCGTAGACCAAGCGTAAGTGACACGTCACCAGGCTGTTTGGTGCCGAATCTTATGGCGTTCACACCACCACCACCATCGTCAACGTGGAAGTCACTGACGTCTTGCTGACACGTGGTGACGGTGAAGGCGTCTGAGCGGCCGTGAGAAGCGGCGGCGACGGAAGGGAGGAGGAATGAAGAGTCGCTATCGTGATGTGTCGATGTCATCGTCGTTGGAGTTTGTGCGGTTATGACAGTGAAGTTGTTTTCATTGTTGTTGGGTTTCGTGTCGTTGTTGTTTGTTTCTTGCTGTCTTCTTTGTTGTTGATTTTCATTTTCTTCCGCTTCTTCTTCTCTTTCTTTTGCTTCTTGTTGATACATCTCTTCAACCATTGGTTTCCATAGACGAACCCTAGCATTTATGAACCAATTTGACACCTGAAAATTGAACAAAATTAATCAAAATTGTCATTAATATCCATGCAAAAAGGTTAACTTTTAGTATTTTTTACTTATTTTGATTAATGTATTTTACAAGATTAACATTTTACAACGACACTTATTTTAAATCAGAAAGAATGTCAAAACACAATTTGAAAGGGATGTGAACTATAATGGATAGATAAGCCAAGTGTATTAAATTTGGGATGTACATAATAGTAGAAAGACTGTGAAATGAAAGCTAGTACTGTCTTTGTGCTGAGTATTTACGTCTCTCTCTCTCTCTCTCCTATGTTTTGTATACTTGTGTGTGTGTGTGCGCGTATGATGTATTAAATGTAAAAAAACGAAACCCAAGAAAAATGATTTCATCATATTCAAAATCCATGCAAGAGAAATAAACATGAGGCCACGATCATGTCAGATTTTGCATGATGAAATGATTGATATATATGGTAAATTGTGAATTAATTGCAACATGTAAATGAATAATTAAAAGGGTTCTTGTATATGATCAGTATTAAACATAAATATGTATCTATACAGATAAAGGCTGACCTGATTTCTGGATAAACCAGTCTGTCGTGCTAAGAGGTGCTTATCAGCATCGCTTGGGTACCTGAGAAAGAGACCAGAAAATGACTTCACAATCTTTAGAACCCTAAACCCAATAATTATTTATTTATTTTTTTGCATAGAGAGAGAGAGAGATAAGAGGAAAAACACAATCAAGTAGATGCAAGAAAAGGTACAAACTTTTCTTCTTACAAGGGCGTGAGAATCTAAGGGACAAAAGAAAAAGCTGATTACAGAATAGAAGCATTTGGTTTTATTTTTGTATCTTCACTTATTTTTCACTCTAAAGCAAAAATATATTCATCTGTACAAACCAACCCTTCTCTTCTTTACTTCACTAACAACAAAATAGTAAAATTCTGCAGACATTAAATAGAGAAAGTACTGATGAATAATGAAAGAAGAAATTGCTTTTTTCAGCTTTTAGTTTTTTTTTCTTTCTCTTTTTAATTTCTGTCTTTCTTAAGAGACAATATACCAATGACACTGTACCACTGACAAATCTGAGACCTATTTTTTTTTTTTGTAATTTTGTTATTGGCAATATATTTACTTCTTTTGATCATAATGGAATGTGGAAAAAAAATCAAAGCAAATTAAAGAAAAAAATAACTAGAAAGAAAGGGTTAGACAGAGACAGAGAAACCGTTAGGATGCTATTAGGGCATCATTAATGGGAGAACTTTTTTTTGTGTTCTTAGATTAAATATATAGTGAAAATAATGTTAGATCAGTTGTTAAGATCATAGGTAAAAAAAATGGGAGAACTAATTATGGTGTTCTTAGAATAAAGATATAGTGAAATAATATTCTTAAACATATTACAATTATAAAATCTTATAAAATAACATTTAAATTGCTTACTTATATAAAAGCAATTGTATACTTATAAATTAATATAATATTCTTAAACCTATTACAATTATAAAAACTTATAAATTAACATTTAAATTGCTTACTTATATAAAAGCAATTGTATACTTATAAATTAATATAATATTCTTAAACATATTACAATTATAAAAACTTATAAATTAACATTTAAATTGCTTACTTATATAAAAGCAATTGTATACTTATAAATTAATATAATATTCTTAAACATATTACAATTATAAAAACTTATAAATTAACATTTAAATTGCTTACTTATATAAAAGCAATTGTATACTTATAAATTAATATAATATTCTTAAACATATTACAATTATAAAAACTTATAAATTAACATTTAAATTGCTTACTTATATAAAAGCAATTGTATACTTATAAATTAATATAATATTCTTAAACATATTACAATTATAAAAACTTATAAATTAACATTTAAATTGCTTCCTTATATAAATGAAATATTTTTTTTTCATAAAATCTCGTCCAATCACATGAAGCCACGTCAAATAAGAACTGGGCTTAGATCAGTTCTACATCAAGAACTAAAAAAAGTGTTCTAAGCCACTATTTATTATTTTTATAATTTTTTTGGGCTAAGAACACTCTTGGTGTTCTCCCATTAATGATGGCCTTACGATCCCAAAGCCTAAAAGTTTGTGATCTCACTCTGCAAACTTCTTTTGTTGCATTAATTATTTAATCCCTTTGCCATGCAAACCACCTTATATTTATATAAACACACACATTTTTCTTGAAAATCCCAAGGTCAAAGCATTGTACACTGATCTTATATATCGGTAGCATCAAGGGGAAAAAACGAAAAATCAATTGATATTTGAATATTTGATTAGTAAATAAACATATATAATCAAACTCATTGACGAATTGGTACTTATTTAAAAGAAATTTTTAGTTTAGTTTTGAAAATTAAAAAAAAAATCAGCAACATTAAAAATATTTTGATTGAAATTGAAATATTCTTCCCGCAAACCAAACTCAGTTTGAAAAAAAAAAATGTCACTTTCATAACTTAATTTTATAAACATATTATCAGTTAAAGTCTTGGTATCGATGTATAGTGTTAGTCTATATTTTATAATATACGGTCAACATTCAAGAGGATTAGATTATATTTGTAACAAAGAATAAGAGTAGGTAAGTATGATTGAGTAGGGATGAGAAAGTGGACTTACGGATTAAGAAAATGTTCGAAAAGCCAAGCTCTAAGGATGTTAACGGAGCGTTCAGGCAAACCACGTTGCGGTCTCCATGCCTCTTGCTCCATCATGCCCATATGATGAAACGCTCGTTGCTGACGCAAACTCTGCTCTAGCAAACGTAATCTCGGCGTTTCGCCTTTGGTTAGCCCAGAGGACGCAGCCCCTGCCGCCTCTTTATCCCCTAGAAGCTCACAGCTGCGTTTAAGCTGAACCGCTACCGCGTCTTTCAAACACCGGAAGTGCCTAGACATTGCCTTTTGAGCTAATGTCGTGTATGGAACCGCTGCACCATAACCCATTACTTGGTCGAATGAGTTCACTACCATTTGCATCTGTTCACAGTAGTGGTTGTACCGTCGGTCCACCTACAAATTAAATTTTTAAGAAATGCAATATAGATTGATGAGTTTTTGTTTGTTATTATTAGCTCATTTTTTAAGATAAATATTCAAACCTCATCAAAAGATTATTTTGTATAATTAGGTAATATTATACATTCATACTTCAATGTGTTTTGTTCTCCTAATAACATCTTAGAACATAAATTAAAATTAAGATATTGACACAAGATAATGTCAACTACAAAATAAATTGTAAGATAAATAATGAAGTAACTTCAAGGACTAGTTTTGGTTACGTAGTAAAGGTAGCTTATATGGAGAAGGGAACTCTAATTTTAAATTTTCTGGTTGAAGACTAAATCACTTAAGTAATCATAATTTAAGTTCTTATGTTTAAATTTGATTATGCGATGCCACCAAACGCGTGACACAAAATATGGATTAATACATCAAATCAGACTGTAACACCAGTATAATGATATTAGTTAGAAAAATTATATAAGTGATGGTAGGATTGCGTAATCAGGCTTTACCAACTAGAGCATGTGTCGTGCTCTTGTACCAGTCGGTCTTTCTCAATACATTTAATTTTTAAGAAAACAACTTAGATAGATTTTATGAAATATTGGTAGATTCAAATTAATTTTAGAATGAGAAAAAATCACGAAGAAAGATCAAATATTTTAGAGATTAATATGAAAATGTTTATTTAACATAAAAATTCAATCATTAGAACGGTTCATTAAAAGTTTGATAGAAAATTAAATAAGTTTGGTTAGAGAAAAATAAATGTGAAAACGTTACCTCTTCAAGCATAGACAGTAGCTTGACCTTTCTTCTTTGATGTTCAATCCGATCAGCCGGAGATAAAGGAGGATTATCATTAGCTGTTCCAGCGGAAGACGAGGAACCTCCACCTCCGCCGCCTCCTCCTCCACCGGTAGTATTAGGGTTCGAGTTGTTCCTACTAAGTTTATTCTTCTTGAAATGGCCTCTTCCGACACTACAAAACTCTTCCAACAATTCTTGTGCCGGTTTTGTATATTTCGAATTCCTCAACGTATAGATACCTCCAATGGAGGAAGACGCCGCCATGGGAGATGATGAGGATGACCCGAAATGTCCCACAGCTTGATGTTGATGATGATGATGAGAAGAAGAAGAAGAATTATCAAGAAGAAGGTTCTTGAACTGGTTGAACTGATGATGATGAGCCGATGCGTTAGTAGAAGAAGAAGTTCCATCAACGGCTGCACAATAAATGCTTCTATATTCCTCGGCTTTAGCTGCAGCTAATGAAGATGAGAGAGATAAAGACAAACCCTTTCCGCCTTCCACGTGGACGGTCCCGATCATATCTCGGTTCTGGTGATGATCGGATGAAGATGGCCATGTAGAGTGTTGTTGTTGTTGTTGCTGATGCATAGTGTTCTCGTCGGTGAAAGCAAAACCTTGATGATGATTTGGTAGTAACATATGAAGAGTTGAGTTGTTGTTGCTGTTTTGACGGTTTTGTTGCTCTAGCAATTGTTTAGTACTAGACTGATCAAGAATCTCTCCACCAGAGCCACCACCACCGCCGCCGCCGCCGGGAAAAGCAAACATTTCAGACAACATCCCGGCTGTCTCATAAACCGGAATTTGAGCACCGGAGACGGCTGATTCATCTACTTCCTCTTCATGATGAGTAGTTGATGATGATCGGTGGAATCCATTAGAGAAGGAAAAGATTCCTTGGTGATGATGATAATCTTGTGACATAGTAGAATCTGAATTCTGATGATGAAAAGTTGTAGTAGCTAAACCCATACCGGTTCTTGATTCTTGTTACTCATTCTATCTCCAAAGCTCTTGGATCCTGTAAGGATTCAGACATACACAGAGAATCTTATATAACACATAAGAAAAAATACAAAAATTTTAAGAAAAAGAAAGAAAGAGAGAAAGAGAGAGGAGCTAGTCAACTAGGTATTATACAGGTTTTTTTTTGTTTGTTGCCAATCTCTTTCTTGTAACTCTTTTAAGGTTCTCACTATCAGCTTTGGTCATCATCTACATATATGGTATATAGAAAGAGAGAAGAGTTACCTTGGAGTTGCAGAGAATTGTAGCTATCCTTTTCTTCTATCTATCTCTCTCTAGCTTTCTTTTTCTTAGGCTCTTCTTTTATTTATTTTATTTTTTCTGTGTTAGCTAGTGAGAGTTTTGTTGTTTCAGCAAATTCTTGAAACCAAAAAACTTATAAAAAAATCTTCTTCCCAAAGAGAAAGGAAGAGAGAGAAGAGAGAAGAAGAAGAGGCCGCTGTTCTTTCTTCCTCGCCTCCCTTTGAAACCCACCATTCTTCTTTATTATTATTTTGGTTATATATTTTGGTTTATCATTTTTAGTTTTCTGTAATAATAATAATGAAGTGGTTTTATTATAACTTCTTATTTTAAATTTTTAATCGGTAAAGGTATCCATATCAATAACGATGAGGAAGAAAGACAAAACTTATAAAATCCTGAAATTACGAAACTGTCCTTGTCTTTTTTTTTTTTGGTTATAATTTTTGTCAACGGTATATTAATTTATAAATGCAAAAAAAGAAAAAAATATTTTAACTTTTTTTTATCACGGAAATGTCGGCTGATATCAACATTTTAAAGGCGTTAATTTGGAAACTTATTTTAAAAAGCAAAACTTAAAAGAATACAAAGATAAGGTGAGTCCAAGGTCATATATCTCAATGACCCAAACCACCACCATAAATACTTCCACATATTTTTCTGCTTAAATAATATTCTCATTTGCCAAAAAAAAAAAAGTATTCTCATTTTGGGCCATATATATATATATAATATGTACATATATATATATACTTATTCAGAAAATAGATACTAATATTATATATTCCAACAATGTCCACTCAATTATCCTTCTGATTTCGTGTTTACTTGCTGGTTAGGGTCAACTATGTCATTTTTTACTACTTTATTTTTACGTGTCTACTTCAATCAGCGTATGTAGCTCATGCTACTCATAATGCAGAGCTAAAATCTCAATACTGGAAGATAAATGATACTCCTCTATATATATGCTCCATTGTATATGTATATATATCAAATATAACTAATATACCATCACCCAAATATTGTATTATATATGGTGCAAAAGATCTTGTTCATGGTGGTATCTCCAAACATAGGATGTTGGCATGAATGCTCAGCTCACTCTCAACAAATGTTCAACGAAGGTTCGACTAATCAACTCAAACTTACCTTCTGACTTTTTTCTGCTTGCTTTGTAAGTTGTAACTCAGAATTTGGATTCATGGATCATATGTTCTTAGGCTATACCTTTGGTAACTCGCTTTGGTCTTTGATTTATGAAGGTTATAAATTCTTTCTCTGAGACACTGTACTTAAATTCTTGCTCTGAGACACTGTACTTAAATTCTTCCAATTATCTCTGGTTTTAAAATCTACAGGCGTCACTAGTTTAACTCTTCATTTTGATAGGAACACTAATTTAACTCTTCTATCGTCGCAACTGGCAAGCTGTGATTAGTTTATAAGGATTGATAAAAAAAATTCAAATTTCATCACATTTCTACCGCTCAATATGAATGCTCTTTATTGATATATTGGCACCATTGCCTCCTTATTATGGGATTCAAACTCTAAGAAGCTTTAAATATGTTGCAACGATGGCTTCAAAGATGATTTAATCATAGAAATCGGGTTCCCTATCCCTACTTTCCTCTATACAGGAGCTATTGGCATATAGAAACATAAGAATTGTCATATAGAAACGTTAGAATTGTGTAACGATGACCCTTATTTATTTGTCTTCGTAATTGGCTTCTCTTGTTTACATATATAGTAGTAACAATGTATTTTATATTTTTTTTAATTTACATTGTATATATGCATGCAATACAACTACAAACCCAAAAGGTATTTTAAATATATATTTCCAAATTTGATTTGACGTGCGTATCCATCTCACAAACAGTTAGAAACATCCTGGATATGTGCTATGTAGGTTATAAATCCACAATGGGATAAATAATTGATGGATGGCTCGAAAGCAAAAGTGAAAAGCCCACTTGTATTGTATATTTGTATATATATCTACGGAGACTTATGTTGAAATATATTATGTAAGAATCAGATACCAAATCAATGATTTCTTAGCACCCATAATTTGGTTTAAACTATTTACTTAAGTCTAAATGAATTCAGCTGGTTCCTCAAAGAATATTAATTTTTGCTAAGGATAATTAAGTTGCCTATTAAAAAAAAGTTGAGGTATTTCCTAAATCAATTATGTTTTAGTTTCTTTCCACCAATTTCATCTACTTAATAATTCAAAGTTTCTGATACATTCCCCCTCCCCCACCTCAATCTATATCACCAAAATTTTAAGCAACCTAAGTTATGTTATACATTTTATATATTACCATATAAAAGTATCAATTTGCTATTATGAATATTCAATTTACAATTTTGTTCCAACTGCAAATGAGATCGACGGTTGACAGCCCAACCTTCTTCACTCCTACCAGTATCTTTCTCTTTTCGTATTATTTATAAATTTATATTTTTGAAAAAATAAAATGAAAAAATAAAATCTGTGTTTCCAAAAATATAATTTGGAAAAATGATTGCCAGCTACTTGAAGTATACGCCAACACATAGACACACATACAAACAATATAAATATTTTGTTAACTACATGAACTATTGTCATCACATAAGGACATCCATAAACAAACATAGGTTATGTGTAAAACACCATAAACATTAAATTTTGGCTGGAATCCGGCATTGACCAGTGTTGACCAATGTTTTTTTCCTAAAAATAATATTTTTTTTGTTTTTATATATTTATTATAAATAAATAAATAAAATAAATGATTTGTATAATTTACCAAAACAAAATATAACAACAAAAAGTTATATGATAAAAAAATATAAGAAAATTATGTATCAAAAAAATTAAAATTTTTATGACAAACAAAATTTGTGGTATATCTAGTAACTAATTTTGTTAATACAGAAAATATACCAAAAATAATGTAATAAAACTATACCACCAAAATTTTATGTCTAGTAGATTTTTTTATAAAACTATAACAAATATATACCTTTCTGTTTTAAAAATCATTTTTTTGTTTTGTATTTTCAAAGATGGGGGTTTTAAATATATTTTTCTTTTTTTACTTATTTATAAGATTATGTCACTTGAAATATATCCAAGGCATTGCCAACTATTTCTTTGATTTTAATAGATCAACCTTTGATTTTACAAAATGAACTTTTGTTTTTTAACTATCTTCTTGATATATGTCTTTTATGTAAATAAATAAAATTTTCAGTATTTTTTTTTTGTTTTTCTTATTAGAAACAAAGAAATAGTTGGTAATGTCTTGGATATATTTCAAATGACATAATCTTATAAATAAGTAAAAAGAAAAAAAATATATTTAAAACCCCCACCTTTAAAAATACAAAATAAAAAATGATTTTTAAAAGAAAAATTTATAGATTTGTTATAGTTTTATGAAAAAATCTACTACACATAAAATTTTGGTTGTATAGTTTTATAATATTATTTTTGGTATATTTTCTGTATTAACAAAATTAGTTACTAGATATATCACAAATTTTGTTTGTCATATAATTTTTAATTTTTTTGGTATATAACTTTCTTGTATTTTTTTGTCGTATAACTTTTTGTTGTTATATTTTGTTTTTGTAAATTATACAAATTATTTAATCTTTTTATTTATTTATCAAAAATACATAAAAACAAAAAAATGTTATTAAGAAAAAAAATTGGATATTTTTTATGGTCAACGCTGGTCAATATTGGTCAATGCCGGTCAACACGGGTCAACGCCAAATTCCGGCAAAAAATTAATGTTTATGGTGTTGTACACATAATCTATGTTTATTTATGGATGTCCTTATGTAATGACAATAATTCACGTAGTTAACAAAACATTTATATTGTTTGTATGTGTGACCATGTGTTGGCGTATACTTTCAGTAGCTACAATCATTTTTTACATATAATTTTTGGTCGGGTGAATCTCTCACGTGAATCCCACCCCTAGAACTCACACACGTATGCACAACCATCCATCACGTGTGGAACCTCCTTTTTCGCATGTGTGGTTGTGTCCTTTATCCTCCTCTACGCATTTAATGGATCTTCTGGTTTTATAGTCTCTTCATCAATGGTGGTTGCAAAAATCTTCCGAATATCTCTTTGTATCTTCATCAACACGTTACTCTCCTCTCGGCCTCACATTTATTAATATATTCAATATAACAATGTCGATGAATCACTATTAGTTAAAGATCTTATAAATTCTATAGTTGTTTTGATTCGAACTATGTACAAATAAGAAAATTTGACTATGTATACATTTTTTTTGTTCAAAAGGACTATGTATACAGAAGATGATTATTTGAGTTATTTGTATATAATTCAGTAATAGCAAATTGTTACTGAATTAAAACCTCTATAAATTAATAATGTTGGGACCAAGACATTTTATTAATTTATAGTGATATTAATTTATTTATAAATAAATAACAATTATTTTAAAGTATAAATTAATAATTATTAATTTATATAGATTTATTTCAATAGTTTAAATTTTAAAAATTATTAATTGATGGCAAAATAATATTAGAATTTAGGATTTTGTAAATTTTTATGGTATTGGAATTGAATTTTTAATTTGTCGAAAACATTATTAACAATAAATAACAAATAAAATAGACAAATTCACTAATACACATGACATACACAAATTTAAATTTATGAATAATAATATAAATTGTTGTATTTTCATAGTCAATCAAACTATCAAAATGTAAATGATGGATATCTTAGAAATTGAAAACTTAAAAAAATAGCTATTATTATGACATGTTACATAATATTTTATATCATTATAGTTTAAAAATACACCATAACAATTGCTTTATAGATATGAGCTTTAGGAGAAACATACATTATTATACCAGCATATATATATATATATGATTATTAATTTATGATATTATTGGAACTATATTTTACATGAGGATTTCAAAAAGAATATTATCTTATTATCTTATCTAATTTTGTTATTTTTTATACTGGCCGGACTTGAGACTAGCAAAATATATTAATTTATATTGTTTATTAATTTATAGAGGTTTTACAGTATATATTTGATATATACAACTATAGATATCCTCATATTAATTGTTACTGAATTGAGATATGTTATATGTAGTATACTAGATATGAAAAAAAATTAGTTAGAAATAAGAAGATAGAAAATTAGAGTCACTTGTTCACGTACGTATGGTTGTTAATATAGACAAACATATACTTACACGTCTCGTAGATCATTAAAAGCTCTTTAACATGCCATGTGTATCCATATATAGAAACTCTCAAGTTCACCAGGACAAAGGCATTGAATGATTAAACTACAAATATGTAATTATCATATCAATATTAGTCCATTCATTAGTACTTCCACGGTTCCACCCAAACTCTTCTTTTTCCATCATCCAACCTAATAAAGCCTCTTGTTTCTTTGTTGAAAGAAACTAACCTTTCAAAATTTATTCATACTGAACTACATCAACACATATTTGAACGTAGCTAGGAGTTTTGATTTCAAGAATATTAAGCATAATGTAAGTTATTGTACTCTTCTAAACTAATGAGACCTAAGCTAATTAACTCCACTGCACTGATCCTAAATTGTAACAATGTGGAACCTCCCCGATGTTTGGCAACTTTCTAATGAACAAAAAATATTCAAATCTAAAATTTTTAATCCAAGGCTGCATGGAAGATCGGACTGGGCATAACGCCACAACCGAAAGAGAAAGTTAAAACGAAATTAACAGAAAAAATATATATATTGACATTATATGAAATAAAAGGCAAATTTTGTAAGCAAAAAGAGAAAAGAAAAGCTAAAAGAAGGGAAATGATAATACTGCGCAGCATAACGAATTCTTGTCCGAGGAATCATCAACCCTCTATGTCACTCTCTCTTCCTCTTGTTTTACTTCTGTCCTTTTTATTAAATTGCCTTTAGCATGTGAGAACTTACATGATTAAATGATTGAAAATCGAATGATTGGATGAACATTAAGTTTTCACATGTTGAGGATTGAGGAATTCCATGTAAACATATTTTCTTGATACATACTATTACATATATACGTAACCTTCATCTAAAATTAATTTATCATCGAAAGTTATTCCCAAGGTTTGTTTGCTAGGTAACCAAACTTTGGCTAAAAGTGTCAATAAGGCAATGGAAAAACCGTAAATAAGTGATATGTTTTTGTAAATATGATTTAAAGTAAATAATGTGTTATCAAATAAATTGACATGATATTTGTTTGAAATACAATTAGGATTTTTCTATCCTTCTATTTTTGCAAATTGAAAATGGAGAATTCGCTATATAATGCATATTCTTTTCTTTTTTTTTGGTCTTGTGAAGTAAACAAAAAATTACATCTAATGAAATCACTATCTTCATATCATATTAGAGTTTAATTAGATGGAATGAACCACAGAAAGAAAGAAAAGATACATTGAAGGAGTAGGACTAGTCGTCATATCATTTGTTTAACAATTTTTGGTGTGACATCAGTTTTTCGAAATGCTGATGTTAAAGACTCATATGCATTGTTTCGGGAATTGGTACGACTTTCTCATTGATACTTGAATCAATTTCATGAATGTAAATGTACAAAGCAACTAACTTTGATTTTAAATTAATGGGTGAGTGAGTGATATAATACCACAAACATAAGGACTAATGAAAATGGAGGCTATGGTCCCTTCTTATTCCACTGTTTGTCCATTCGGTGTCAATCAAATTGTTCCTTTCTGCTTTATTTATTTCGCTGAACTCCTTTTCTTAGCTCTTTGATAGATACTTCAAAAAATTGTATAATATTCTATCTTCTTCTTTTTCGTTTGATTTTTTTTTTTTTTTTATGGAGGAGATGGTTTTTGTTTTTCTTAAAATTTGATACACTATATCTTTTTTGGTTTAAAAATTGTCTAGCTTTGGTGTTAGATGCTTTTGTTTTGTTTTATTCCCGCCTTTTAAGTACACTCATTTTTGCAACTTATGCTTTGTATAGTGGTGTGACCACAAGCTCACTACACATGTCTTCGGTTTGCGCATTTATTTGTGTATCAATATGAATATTGTAATACTTATATATATATATAAATGTGCCATTTGTGCATGGAAACTTTCAAAATCTAACGCATGACATGCGTTCAAAATTTCTTTACTAATATCTTCTTGTTTTTGTCCTTTCAAGATTGGAATAGCTTTAGACCATTCTAGGTTAGAGTTTAGAGATTTTGATCCTTAATTATTTATCATAAATTATACTATAATACTACCACTTCGACATCTATATAACTAATCATTCTGCGTTTCTTACACGATAGTTTGGTTGAAGTTGACTGTGTTGATTATAAAATGTCTTATAATTACGTCTCTGTCAATATTTAAAATAGATGGTTTCAAAGGTATAGCCAATAAGGAAGGGTCCATATATATATATATATGCATAAAGATGTGCAACTTTGACTTTGAATATCTTAGATCCAAACTGGTTGATTCAGGCCTTTCACATCCCTTAATTAGGAGTTTAGGACCATGCATGCATAAGAGAAATAAAACATATATGCAATGAGTAGGGGTAAAAAACTTAAATTGGGCTTTCACATAATGAATTATGCAATGTGAAGTGTTATACATTCATTTTTAAGTACCCAAAAATAAAGTTTACAAGATTTGGTGTTTTATATAGATGGTACGTAAAAATAATGTGAAAATATAAAATGCTCGATTATAAAGAATATGCAAAATCATTAAGTAATGAACGATCATATCGTATTTACGATATTATAAATGAAGAAAATTATAACACCCAAAGATGTTATGCTCCAATATTTGATTTTTTTTTCTTTTTTTCTTTCCAATATGTGATATATGCTGACAAAAAGTTGACGCATACATAGACATAGACAAACACGATTGTATATAAATCCAAGGGAAAAAATAAATGATGATATATTGATATGACCGGAACTTGCAAGCTAAATGTTTGTATTAGACATTAACATGTTAGATAGTAAGGTATAACTTTTATGATTTGAAAGAACGATTATATATATGGCGAATTAGAAATAAGTTTTATAACTTGAGTGTTCATAAAAAGACAAAGCATGTATTAAATATTTAAAACCACAAAGATAAGTTAAGATTTGGATCTCAATTTCGGCCCTCAAAAACGAATTAAGCAAAAAAAAAAAAAA
>NC_025691.1:27527665-27533614 GCF_000633955.1 Camelina sativa
AAATATATATATATATATATATATATAATTGTTTATCCTCAAATTTTGAACTATATTTATTTTCTGCCACTAGAAATTTCATAATGATAAGAGGAATTTAGAAACTGGTATAATATACATATATATATATATATATATATATATATATATATCTCCATTCCAAAAATAGCAATAATTTATGTCTAAATAAGAAAACAAACCCTAGACAAACAATGATTGTCGTATAATGCATGAGATTTTTAATGAACACTTATCAAAAGAAAAAGATTCATGCTCCGCATTCAACCCAAAAGAACAAAAACAAAATTCATTCTAAAACTCATGTTTGCTTACAAATATGCATTTTCTTTTTATCGTTTTCTTTAAATATCAACCTAAGTATTAGAGAATGTATATAGTTTGATTTAATATATCTTTTTCCGATTATGTTATCTTTCGAGCTCTATTTAATGGAGATAATCTAATACTAAGGTACATTAACAATTGGTATCGAATACTATTTCTCTTTCATTTTTGATATTGAAAGAAAATAAATCATACGTAGGAATTAATAATATAAAAAACGCCGTGTGTATTATGTAATGTGTTATTTTTTTTATGTGGATGAGTCGATGTTTGCTCATATCTTATCAAACAAATAGTGGTCCTTAAACACAAAACACAAACTCAATTTAATAGGGTCCACGTGGCAGTTCAGGCAAAGGATGGTCATGGCCACGTGGGATAATGTGGTCCATGTCGGAATCAACGTGTCTTAAAGTGCCACGTGTATTGACTACCCAAACGTGACAGCCTGTGTGTTCTTCTATCACCACCACCACCAAGCTTCGAACTTCATCAATTCAACTCGTTTCTTTCATTATTATTTTTTTCCTTATTTTAGAAAGTGAAATAATGAGAAGATATAAAAAGAATATATATACATATATATATGGACTAGATATTTTGAAAAGTTTGGGGTTTTAGTATTCAACATTTTTGAAATGTAACTTCTGATGTGAAATCAAGTAAAATAAAGTTTTTATATGAGTGAATATATATTATATAGCATGTTATCTACGAAAAAAAAAATACTTTTTGAATATGTTATTTAGAAAAGTATAATTTTTCATACCTGAAATAGCACTAAGTCAAGTTTTTTGTTCCAAAGAGACCATCACTGTTAATTATTTTTCCAAAAATACTATTACAGATTTTTAGTCTAAAACTACCACAAACCTTTAAATTTTTTTTTAGAGTTTATAATTTTAAAGTTTGGATTTCTGTTTAATATTTTGGGTTTAGGGTTTAGTTTTAAGAGTTAAGTTTTTATTATTTAGGAAATAGGATTAAATATTTAAAGTTTATAGTTTAGTTTTTAGTTTTGTAGTATTTTCCAAAAATTATACTATGGTATTTTTTAGGGGAAAAAAATAACTTAATCAGGATATTGTTAGAACAAAAAATTTTAGTAGTATCTATTTTTATTGGCTATTTAGTGAAAAATCTCTATATATTTATTCACACTTGTTTTTTTTTGTTTTTTTAAAATCAGAATTTAAATATCGATGTCAAAAAACAAAAAAAAAAAACATCAGAATCTAAATCTCTCATTTTTAATTGTAAGTCTCATTTTCTAGTTGACAGGTTAACCAAACTAATTTTAGATGAAAAATTAAAAGTTTTTTTGTTGAATCTGTTTATTATCATCAACATTAGTTATGAGTGTTATCAAACTAATTTTGTAGCATTTAAGTATTAACTAAACATGCAAAACTCTAAAAACCATCATTTTTTCATATTTGCAGTTTTTTCCAAGCCACATTTCTCACAAGTCACAACAAATTTTCATGCAACCAAATTTGTTTACTCTATTTTTGGTCAGACACAACCACAGCCTTAACCAATCAACATTTTCTTTTGTGTGACCATTCAACACCACAACATAAACCAAACCTTCTAACATCTAAAATCCTTAATACAAAAAAGGTCGTGTGGTTCATTTACTGGGTCTTTGGCCCCAAACATTATTGGGCCTTAAACTTAGTACGATGATTCTTCCCAATTCTGTGTAGCCGTCAAGATCTTAGACAAAGACAGAACAATTTCATCCATCGATGGACGATTCAAATGATCTTTCTTCAAACAATCCACCACCAGCTTAACAACAAAACTCACTAACCCTTCAGGTAACAACCTTCCACGATTCAAAATCTCCTCAATGGCATTACCTTCATCGATTTCTTTCTTCAGTTCAGAAGCTTCTTTACCAGTAACAATCTCCAACAACACAACTCCAAAAGCATACACATCAAGCTTAGTTGAAACTAACCCATGTTCCAAATACTCAGGAGCTAAGTACCCTCTTGTTCCCTCCACGTGTTTCGTCAACACGAAATCTTCGGTCGTTGATCTTGCGGAACCTAAATTACCAATCTTTGCGCGAAACTCGATGTCGAGGAACACATTGTTGCTGCTCAAGTCCCTGTGAACATACGGAGGATCAGCAAAGTTGTGTAGATAGCTAAGCCCCGTTGCTATATCTAAACCGATTTGTAGTTTCTGAGTCAAGCTTAGTAACGATTTCGTCGTGTGGATCCAATCGCTTAAGCATCCGTTTGAAGCGTGTTCGTAGACTAAGTACCACTCTCCTTCATGGAAACAGAATCCAGAGAGACGGATGATGTTAAGATGGTTTAGTTTCGATAACAAGTTGATCTCCTCAGATGCGTTTCCTTCTATTTTCTTGATCATGGCACCATCGCCGTTGATTTTTCCGATGTATCCTGATCCTCCGATCGAGCTAGACGATGTGAAGTCACTCGTTGCTGACTGTAGTTCGTGAAATTTGTAAACTTTCAAGGACTCTACCACCATCCCTGATAGACCATCTAACGGATCGAATTCTTGATAAGACCTAGGCGGTTTCTTGCCCGTGAAGCTATCGAGATTTCTCGTTTCCTCTTGCGTTTTCGGTTTCTTTTTAACCAGACAGAAGATGACTGCACCAGTCACAACCAAAACCAATGCTCCTCCTAAAACTCCGGCAAGAACATAGATCCATGTTTTCTTCGATTTCCCACCGTCCGGCGACAATGGAGGAGAAACCGATGGAGTCGGAGGAGGAGGAGGAGGAGGAGTGAGAGAAGAAGAGTTGGAAACTGAAGGAGGATTCTGTAAAGGAATCAGAATTGTGGTGAAAGGGAAAACTTCAGAGTTGTCAAAAGACATTTGATTAGCTTCTAAAGTTTTGCTCGTCTCAACTCCAAATCTATTGCTGATGATATCCACCGTGTCTCCGAATACCACAGTATAGCTCATCAGATACTTCACACCATCTTCGTTGACCTGTTTAGCCGTAGGACAAGCGCAACGGATAGGAACAACGATCTTCATACCGGGAAGCAAAGATTGAGAGGAAACATTGTTCTGTTTCTCCAAAGCTTGACAAGTCGAAAGCCCCTGAAGAGTGTTGTTAGCAATGGCGAAATACGAATCGTCTTGCTTGATTGTGTAGCTGAGATTGGATTGTGAATTGTCTTTGGAACAAGAACAAGTTAAAGGGATGATGACTTGTTGACCGGAAGGGAATGAAGTTGAAGTTGAGGCGGCATTGAGGGAGGAGAGGAGGGATGAGTTGACGGAGAAAAGCGAAGAGATGGAGGAGACGGTGGAGAAAGGAGGAGTCGATCGGAAAATGACGTAAGATTGGCAAGTTCTGTTGAGGCCGTTACAAGAGTAGCCGAAAACAGAGGTTGAGTTGTCGGAAACAGAGCAGTCGGTGGTTGATACCCCGACGTACGGCTGTTGTGCTGTTGCGAAAGTGAAGAGACATAATAAGATGAGGAGATGAAATGGAAACGACATCATCGTTGTTATGTTGCAACGTGTTATGATTGGGTTTATAGGGAAAAAGAAAAAAGTCAACTGTTTCAGGAAACGTCAAATGAACAAAAGTGAGAATTGGTCTCTCTATTGATATGAATTATTGGAGCGGATAACTTGTTATATGATTTTATATTCAACCCATTGAATTTTTTGTTTTGTTTTTTCAGAATTACAAAAAAAGGCTTTGAAGCCGCCAAAGACGACGTGAGAAGATGACACAACAGGGTTTTGCCTTTTTTTTCATCTCGTCTGGTTTTTAATTTCCGACAGTAACTAATCGATTCTGTCTCGTTGCTAATAATCTTAATGACACAGAAATAAAGTCGTCCAAATTGCAGCCACCATACAAAGCACCGACGCAAAATGGGTTGTCTCCCGTTGTATTCATATCAGCGTCTAGTGGGGAAAAGGTTGGTCCTTTCTTGATTTCTCTGTACGACCCAACATTTTGATACCACCAACCAAGGAGGACTCGTAGTATTCAATGGACATTGTTGAGTCACACTCAATATTATAGGAGTTATTCAAGAATGGTAGTAGTAACTGAAGATGCATATGTTATTGAAAAGTTTTTATAAAGTGGTGCAGTAGTTGAGACTTGGTTTAGGCGTGAAGGGTATGAGTGATGCTCTAGAAATCATCCTAACGTTGCTGTTCCAATGTTAGCATCGATCTACAACTATCTAGCAAGTAACGAACACCTATNGATGATGACTTGTTGACCGGAAGGGAATGAAGTTGAAGTTGAGGCGGCATTGAGGGAGGAGAGGAGGGATGAGTTGACGGAGAAAAGCGAAGAGATGGAGGAGACGGTGGAGAAAGGAGGAGTCGATCGGAAAATGACGTAAGATTGGCAAGTTCTGTTGAGGCCGTTACAAGAGTAGCCGAAAACAGAGGTTGAGTTGTCGGAAACAGAGCAGTCGGTGGTTGATACCCCGACGTACGGCTGTTGTGCTGTTGCGAAAGTGAAGAGACATAATAAGATGAGGAGATGAAATGGAAACGACATCATCGTTGTTATGTTGCAACGTGTTATGATTGGGTTTATAGGGAAAAAGAAAAAAGTCAACTGTTTCAGGAAACGTCAAATGAACAAAAGTGAGAATTGGTCTCTCTATTGATATGAATTATTGGAGCGGATAACTTGTTATATGATTTTATATTCAACCCATTGAATTTTTTGTTTTGTTTTTTCAGAATTACAAAAAAAGGCTTTGAAGCCGCCAAAGACGACGTGAGAAGATGACACAACAGGGTTTTGCCTTTTTTTTCATCTCGTCTGGTTTTTAATTTCCGACAGTAACTAATCGATTCTGTCTCGTTGCTAATAATCTTAATGACACAGAAATAAAGTCGTCCAAATTGCAGCCACCATACAAAGCACCGACGCAAAATGGGTTGTCTCCCGTTGTATTCATATCAGCGTCTAGTGGGGAAAAGGTTGGTCCTTTCTTGATTTCTCTGTACGACCCAACATTTTGATACCACCAACCAAGGAGGACTCGTAGTATTCAATGGACATTGTTGAGTCACACTCAATATTATAGGAGTTATTCAAGAATGGTAGTAGTAACTGAAGATGCATATGTTATTGAAAAGTTTTTATAAAGTGGTGCAGTAGTTGAGACTTGGTTTAGGCGTGAAGGGTATGAGTGATGCTCTAGAAATCATCCTAACGTTGCTGTTCCAATGTTAGCATCGATCTACAACTATCTAGCAAGTAACGAACACCTATCAAAAATATTGAATAAACACAGAGTGAGGTTGATAGATAAGAGGAACAACACGATGAACAAGTAAGTGATTCTCTAATCTCAGCCAGGCTCAGTCTTAGCAATCCACTACTTGAAATCAAATCACTTGAATAAGCTTAGTCTCGCACATGAATACTCACGAGATCAAAGCAACACACACAGCTTTTCCCTAATAAAGCAGAGTTGTTATAACAAACGATTAAACCGACACTACCAACAGAATCATTCCTAAACCAAGCTCTTCCAAGCCTTCTGAATCAAAGATTAAGCCTTTGATTCTGGATTTTCAGTGTCTGTTCTTCGTTTCTCAATCAGTAATAAAGCAGAA
>NC_025691.1:27534105-27545586 GCF_000633955.1 Camelina sativa
TCTTTCTTCAGTTCAGAAGCTTCTTTACCAGTAACAATCTCCAACAACACAACTCCAAAAGCATACACATCAAGCTTAGTTGAAACTAACCCATGTTCCAAATACTCAGGAGCTAAGTACCCTCTTGTTCCCTCCACGTGTTTCGTCAACACGAAATCTTCGGTCGTTGATCTTGCGGAACCTAAATTACCAATCTTTGCGCGAAACTCGATGTCGAGGAACACATTGTTGCTGCTCAAGTCCCTGTGAACATACGGAGGATCAGCAAAGTTGTGTAGATAGCTAAGCCCCGTTGCTATATCTAAACCGATTTGTAGTTTCTGAGTCAAGCTTAGTAACGATTTCGTCGTGTGGATCCAATCGCTTAAGCATCCGTTTGAAGCGTGTTCGTAGACTAAGTACCACTCTCCTTCATGGAAACAGAATCCAGAGAGACGGATGATGTTAAGATGGTTTAGTTTCGATAACAAGTTGATCTCCTCAGATGCGTTTCCTTCTATTTTCTTGATCATGGCACCATCGCCGTTGATTTTTCCGATGTATCCTGATCCTCCGATCGAGCTAGACGATGTGAAGTCACTCGTTGCTGACTGTAGTTCGTGAAATTTGTAAACTTTCAAGGACTCTACCACCATCCCTGATAGACCATCTAACGGATCGAATTCTTGATAAGACCTAGGCGGTTTCTTGCCCGTGAAGCTATCGAGATTTCTCGTTTCCTCTTGCGTTTTCGGTTTCTTTTTAACCAGACAGAAGATGACTGCACCAGTCACAACCAAAACCAATGCTCCTCCTAAAACTCCGGCAAGAACATAGATCCATGTTTTCTTCGATTTCCCACCGTCCGGCGACAATGGAGGAGAAACCGATGGAGTCGGAGGAGGAGGAGGAGGAGGAGTGAGAGAAGAAGAGTTGGAAACTGAAGGAGGATTCTGTAAAGGAATCAGAATTGTGGTGAAAGGGAAAACTTCAGAGTTGTCAAAAGACATTTGATTAGCTTCTAAAGTTTTGCTCGTCTCAACTCCAAATCTATTGCTGATGATATCCACCGTGTCTCCGAATACCACAGTATAGCTCATCAGATACTTCACACCATCTTCGTTGACCTGTTTAGCCGTAGGACAAGCGCAACGGATAGGAACAACGATCTTCATACCGGGAAGCAAAGATTGAGAGGAAACATTGTTCTGTTTCTCCAAAGCTTGACAAGTCGAAAGCCCCTGAAGAGTGTTGTTAGCAATGGCGAAATACGAATCGTCTTGCTTGATTGTGTAGCTGAGATTGGATTGTGAATTGTCTTTGGAACAAGAACAAGTTAAAGGGATGATGACTTGTTGACCGGAAGGGAATGAAGTTGAAGTTGAGGCGGCATTGAGGGAGGAGAGGACAGATGAGTTGACGGAGAAAAGCGAAGAGATGGAGGAGACGGTGGAGAAAGGAGGAGTCGATCGGAAAATGACGTAAGATTGGCAAGTTCTGTTGAGGCCGTTACAAGAGTAGCCGAAAACAGAGGTTGAGTTGTCGGAAACAGAGCAGTCGGTGGTTGATACCCCGACGTACGGCTGTTGTGCTGTTGCGAAAGTGAAGAGACATAATAAGATGAGGAGATGAAATGGAAACGACATCATCGTTGTTATGTTGCAACGTGTTATGATTGGGTTTATAGGGAAAAAGAAAAAAGTCAACTGTTTCAGGAAACGTCAAATGAACAAAAGTGAGAATTGGTCTCTCTATTGATATGAATTATTGGAGCGGATAACTTGTTATATGATTTTATATTCAACCCATTGAATTTTTTGTTTTGTTTTTTCAGAATTACAAAAAAAGGCTTTGAAGCCGCCAAAGACGACGTGAGAAGATGACACAACAGGGTTTTGCCTTTTTTTTCATCTCGTCTGGTTTTTAATTTCCGACAGTAACTAATCGATTCTGTCTCGTTGCTAATAATCTTAATGACACAGAAATAAAGTCGTCCAAATTGCAGCCACCATACAAAGCACCGACGCAAAATGGGTTGTCTCCCGTTGTATTCATATCAGCGTCTAGTGGGGAAAAGGTTGGTCCTTTCTTGATTTCTCTGTACGACCCAACATTTTGATACCACCAACCAAGGAGGACTCGTAGTATTCAATGGACATTGTTGAGTCACACTCAATATTATAGGAGTTATTCAAGAATGGTAGTAGTAACTGAAGATGCATATGTTATTGAAAAGTTTTTATAAAGTGGTGCAGTAGTTGAGACTTGGTTTAGGCGTGAAGGGTATGAGTGATGCTCTAGAAATCATCCTAACGTTGCTGTTCCAATGTTAGCATCGATCTACAACTATCTAGCAAGTAACGAACACCTATCAAAAATATTGAATAAACACAGAGTGAGGTTGATAGATAAGAGGAACAACACGATGAACAAGTAAGTGATTCTCTAATCTCAGCCAGGCTCAGTCTTAGCAATCCACTACTTGAAATCAAATCACTTGAATAAGCTTAGTCTCGCACATGAATACTCACGAGATCAAAGCAACACACACAGCTTTTCCCTAATAAAGCAGAGTTGTTATAACAAACGATTAAACCGACACTACCAACAGAATCATTCCTAAACCAAGCTCTTCCAAGCCTTCTGAATCAAAGATTAAGCCTTTGATTCTGGATTTTCAGTGTCTGTTCTTCGTTTCTCAATCAGTAATAAAGCAGAAACTATATGGGAAGCTAATGATCCATCAATCAAATATTATAACCAATTGTTATAAGATCTGCAACATTTATTCCACAAGTAGTTTTCACAAGATACTTAGACATAACACAAAAGCAAAAAAATAAAAACAAAAAAAACAAAGGAGTTGTGTGAAAACCTTATAGACTCAACTCGACTCAAGTTTCATCTTCAAAACAAAAAAAAACAATAACAACGTCGAAAATGGCAAACACAGACACTCAGCTATTATGATATTTACATACACAACTTGAAAACAAGTAAGTGACTTTGATTCATACCTGGAATATAAACCAAATTGTGAATTTGTTCTCACCAGCAAAGAAATACCAGCACGCAAACTCCAACAACAAGTAAGAGATTCTTCAGCGTTGCATCGCTTTGGTTTCCTCCACGAGCCATAGGATGATGCTCTTGTCCATGAGTAGGAACTCCACGGAAACCGTTATGGTACCCACCGTAACCCGGTGCTGAACCATAAAACGTTGCATCGGGAAACCCATGGAACTGAAAGTTAAACAAAGAAGGCAACAAACCACCAAACCCCATACTGAAGTTCCCAATTCTAGTAGTCGCCGTTGGCATAAACCCACCCATCAAATCAATACCGTAATTGAAAAAATTACTCGCAGCATCAGGCTGAGGAGGAGGAGGAGCTGCAGTCTCGGGTCTTTGACCCGCTGGTCGGTTAGGAATCCGCATACCCGGATAACGTTTTGATCTCGGGTCAGTTTGGTTCTTGCCTCTACCGTAAAGAGGAACAAGCTTATCGTCTTGAACCACAGCTTTACAAACAGGACATTCTTGAGAATGGGAATGGTGGTGAAGCCATCGGTATAAGCAAGGCCAGCAAAAGAGATGGCCACAGAGAGTGACGATCGGGTCTTGAGCTATCTCGAAACAAATGTTACACTCAAAGTCACCTCCTTGATCATTTGCGCCATTGTTATTATCAGAGTAAGAAGACGTGCTAGTGGATTCTCCATCCACCATCTCAGTGCCCTAAATCAAAAAAAAATATGAACTTTAAATCAAAAACCCTTAAATTAGGATCATTCAGAGCTCAGAGTCAAACAAAATTACCAACTTTAATAAGAAAATTAAATCCAATCCGGACACAAACCCCAATATACCAATTAACCAAAAACCCTAATTTTTCCCCCCCAAGACGATAGAGTCGAATTTGAACAGACGAAGACAAAATCGAATCATAATCAGATCCATGGATCGAAACTAGAATCAAATTGAAGTAGAAAAACTTACCCTTTTCTCGTCGAAAAGGATCAAATTAGATCAGAACAAAATGAAAGAAGGAAGGACAAGATCCCTAAAAAGTAGAGATTTGCACGAAACTACAGAAGAAACCAGACATCGTGGGAACAAAACAAAAAAAACAGAGTCCTACTGTTGTTGGGATGGGAACTGGGAAGAGCTATTTTCTCACTATTAAATTTTTCTCTCTTTTTTTTTTTTGGTCGGATATTTTGATTAATTATGGCCCAATTATTTTGATTTTAAAACTGATTTTTTGATTTTAAAACTGATTTTGGCCTGATTCGATACATTTTAAGGCTAATTTCGTGTCTTTTTCCTATTTGATGACCAATTTTAAAAGTTGGGTTTTGAAAGTTAGTCATTAACAAGATTTTGACATGTATCAAGTTATCAAACTCATATTTTGGCATATATAAAAAATAATATTTAATAGAATAAATTTAATTACAACAAAAATAAAATATTTTGTTTTCAAAAATATTAATAATGTAAGAAGATAATTATCAAAAATTACAAAATTTATAAAAAATACAAAGTTTTTAAAGATAATTACAAGGAGATTTTATATATATATATATATATATATATATTTCATAAACTTCGAAATTATAACATTTATTTTTAATTTGAAATTATTCATTCTACGAAAAAATAAAAATGGGATTAAGAAAAATATACAGTTAATTCTAAATTCTAAATTTTATAAATAATTTATTCAAAAATATTGTTTTCAATTTTGTTCTATTAGTAAAATATTTTTAATAATTTTGTTCTATTAAGGAAAATGTTCAATTTTATAAATAATATTTCAGGATAGATAACCTTTCGAGAAGTGATTGTCGGAACTGTGAGAGGACAAAACACATGGAAAGATCATATGGAATTTGTAGGATCGGTAAACAAGTATTTAAAGCTTCCCGGACTTAACAGACCAGCCGTCGGATATGGATGGGCCAAGAGTAGACGTGAAGCCCACTAAGGAAGGTGGGCCTATGGACATGGGTTCAGTAAGCAAGGTGGCAGTCGGGGCGTTCCAGAAACAAAGGCTATATCATGGTATCAAAAATACTGCCACAAATACATTAGAAAATTTAACATTAGTTACTATCAAAAGATTTTGTGACGTTATAAAAAAGTCTTTAGTTTTATTGGTTGTTGGAACAACCATTTTGAGATAGCTAAAAGACGTGAACATATTCTCTCCACACATGAGGAGGGCGGAGCTGAGGTTCTCTCTATGGTGGAGGAGGTTGGATGCAAGGTTATCTCTCTAAGGGAGAAATGTGGAGGAAGTTGGACGCAAGGTAATCACCCCTTGTGAGGAAGGTGGAGGAGGTTGATTCAAAAATATTGCTTTCAACTTTGTTCTATCGGTGAAACTTTTTCAATGGGAAGACAAATTTTCCTTACTTTTTGAAACCAAATATACTCCTACATTCTCCTTTTTCAGTTTGGAAGATATAAGATTAATATGTTAACCAAAAAAAATGGAAATTAATTTATGCATTTTTTTTTTCTTTCTAATACTGTATTTTAAAATTTATTGTAGTAGTTGTAGATTATTTTATTTTATTTATATTTTCATCTCTGAATTATTTGAGATTCATATATTACCGCTTCTAATTTTCTATTATTTCTTTAATTATGTCAAATTAATATTCTTCTAATTTCTCAACCTTATTGGTTGGTCATAGACCTTTTTTGTGCAAACATAATTGTTACCGTTCGTTCAATTCGAAAAAGAGATAAAAAGGAAAAGATCATCAATCAACCTAATAGTTGGATAAAATAGGCTAATCAAACACAAGCTTACAACAAACATAGATAGATTGTAAAAACATAAATCGTTGTTGATAGATCCATAGGAGCTCGAAGACAGAGGTTACATCATGGTGGGTCAAAGAAACTTCCCCGAATATATTGGGAAATTTAACAGTAGTTACTATCAAAATATTTTGTGACGTTGGAAAATGGTCTTTAGTTTCATTAGTTGCTGGAGCAAGCCACTTTGAGATAGCTAAAAGACGTGAACATGTTCTCTCCACATAGGAGGAGGGCAGAACCGAGGTTTTCTCTATGATGGATGAGGTTGGAAGTAAGGTTATCTCCCCTAAGAGAGGAATGTGGGAGAGGTTGTATGCAAGACTATCTCCCCAAGGAATGAAGGCGGAGTCAAGATTCTCTTCATGGTGGAGGAGGTTGGACGCAAGATTCTCTCTATAAAGGAAAAGGACAGAACCGAGGTTCTCTGCATGGTTGGTCATACATTATTGTGATGTAATTTATTTTTTATTCGAAATATTTTTTGAGTCAACAATTTTAGTGATTAAAGAAACTATGCAAAAGTGAAAGTAAAAAGACTTATAATAGTTGGTTTAATTTGTTCATATAGACATTTTTTAGGTGGTGGTAAATAAAATATTTATAACATATAGTATATCTAGATGTAAAATATACAATTTTATTAGTAATATATATAAAATATTTATAAATAAATATAAATTAGTGTATTATAATAAAAAAAAATTATAAACAATGTACAATAAATTTTAATACATTTTTATTAAATTTAATTTAATTTATAAAATTTTAAATCCGGAGATTGAGCAGGTCCTTATGTAGTTAAACATAAATATGTGATATAGAAAACGCTTTTCTCTCTCTTCTCAATCTTTTAGAGAGAGAAAGCTCTGTTTTATACTTTTCGGCGATTGTTCTCGTCGGTTTTTTGTCTCCGGCTAAGTCCGGTTTTGCCTTTCTCGCCTAAGTGCGAGATGTACTTAGCTTTTGTGGCTATCTTTTTTCTTCTCCTTTTGCAGATTCCGTTAAACCTCTCTTATCGATAAAACAAGCAAAAGCTGAGGAGTGGATTCAGAGTTTTTGGATCTTCTGATTGCTCGATCTCATTCTTGAAGAGAGTAAATCCTCATACCATATATTGGTGACCATACTATTGGCTTTGGATGATGGTTTCTCCTTGGGTTTGTGAATCCTGATGAGTGGAATTCGTGGCTGGTGAAGAACAAATTAGGAGAGCGAAGTTTTGCGACTAATTTGACAATCTTATCTTCTCGCGTCTTCCGGAGTTAATGGATCTGAAGATTTTAAAGCCTCTGTTTCTCCATACTCAGAAGAAAACTGCAAAAAGGATTTGGTGAACTTCGGAGTAAAGCTGAAATCTACTGGAACTTTGTGGTGGAGAGGAGTGATTTTCTCACCGGAATTTTTTCAGGTCATCGGATTTTCAGCTTCGGTGGAAAGACGGTGTTGACTGTTGAGTCGGTCATGTTCCACCACACCTTTGTGCTTTAACACGTGTCTACCACATGTCCCACTCTAGACCTAGCTTCTTTTTGCTGTATCATTTGTATGGGTTTACGTTTGGGCTTTATATTTTGGTTATTTGACTCCGAAAATTCACATTGTATCTCTCTTGTAATCTACCCTTCTTGGGTTAATCAATGAAAATGGATAGCCGACAAAAAAAAAAAAACATAAATATGTACATTGTAGTGTATTTTAGTGTTTTTCCTATTTCAGTGTATTATTTCCTATTTCAGTGTCTTTTAAACATACAATTTAGTTCAATTCTTTTTTGCTAAATTGAACTAAAAAATTGTTATTTTGCTTGTATGCAATGCCACATTTTCATACATATTGGCTGAATCATCATTCGCTATCGACAACTCTGATTTACGCACCAATTTTAGAATTACGGTAAGTTTGTGAGTTATCAAAGCGTTTAGAAAGAAAAATTCACTATACCATTGTTCAAGACGAAAATACATTGAGCATATTATTATGGTTTAAATATGTCATTCTCCCTAATTAAAAAAAATTATAGATTTGACTACCAGAATCATCTACACCAAAATCATATACCGTATAACGTTCGTGCATCTTATATATTCACACCAAAACCTATAGATTTTAGACATTATATTAACTTTATGTGATTATATAAGTTAAACATAACTTTATTATCTATATTATTTCTCCATCTAAATAAAGTTTGAGTCGTGATATTTTTTAGGATAAGAAAGATCTTGGTTAAGGTTGTAAAACCAATAAAATCAACATCTTATTTTAAATAAGGTTAGAATTTTGTATTGAACTAGAACTTTAAAAGTTTTTGGTTTTTTTTTTATTAAAATCTTATGTTATTCAATTTATCATTTTTAAATACTATTCTAATCTAGTGTTATTGAATTTGGAATTTCCTTAAAATCAGTCAAAATAAATTAGAATATCTTCTTATTCAATCATAGATTTATAAAAATCTTATAAAATCCATTGGTATAATCATGATCAATAATAGTTTGTTATCATTGTCTTGGTTTCAGTAGATGTATTCAATATCTTTGCTCAAACCTTGTCATCAAAATGAAAGTTGCCAACATCGGTGAACTTGAACAAAAAAAATTCTCTTAAAATCTACCAACAAAGATCACCAAATGACAAACTACTTTTTCGAATCTCATTGAAATCTATCAAAATCCAAAATTTTCTAAATCCTACAAAATCTTTTAAAATTCTAATTCAATACCCCGTAAAGTTTTTGTGAAGATTTGATGATATATGATAGTTTTGAAAGCCCCTATACAGACCATTTAAGTTTTGTTGAATTTTGTTAACAAAATTGAAACCAAATATTACATCCAACATTAATTCTTTGGATTCATAAGAATGGAAAACAAAAAGTCAATGCTTTAATTTTTATACATAACTCTTATTAAATTTAGACGATGATTTCTTTTTTTTAGATAAGAATTTTAGTACATGTTTTTCGTATTCCCATTACCGCAGAGAATCACGCCGGATTTTATTCGATGTATAACATGACAACAACATTATTACAAACAATTATATCACAGACGCAAGTTTTGCTTTTGTTTTTGGGAATAAGTTTTTTGCAAATAAAAATTTCTATAATATATTCACATTTTCAAACAGTTATTTACACGATGTTAAATTTAAGATCTGTCATACAAAACAAAACAAAACAAAAATTGAAAACAAAAACATATCTCTCCCTGATGTTACATAAGCCGCGATGATAAAAACCAATTCTTTGTATATTTTTTTTTTTAAAAGCTGAAATTATGAGAATACTAACTATTCTCTCTTTTTTCTTTTTCTTTCTTTTTTTTTGGGGGGTAGAATTCTCTAGTTAGGAAAAACATTTTTGTGACAACAACATTGAATCTAAGCATTTTTTCCCCCCTAATCAAAATTTTCAACTCTTGATAGCTCCAAGAATGTTGGAAACATGAGCTGAAGTCTTAGAGCAAAACAGTTTCTTCAGTTCATCATACCTCTCCAGATCAAACTCATACTCGTTCATCAACTTTCTCTGTTTCGCCTCGAACCTGCTTTGGTAAAACCCTTCAAAAGAAGGCTCTTTCGAAGTCCTGAGGAAAAACGCGTAACCAGCCATAAAGTACATGGACGTGACATAGAAACAGATCGGCTCCATCACGTCCCACGAGAGTTCCCAAAAAGTTAGCCTCATGAACCCTGCGGTCTGTAGGATCAAGTAACCAAGACCAGCCCAGAGCTCTTTCCGCACCAAAGAATGCGCTTTCACATCAATCACTGCCTTTTCTGCTTCGAGCTCTTTAAACTCGATTCTCCGTGGGTCGTTTGGGTTATGGATCTTTGGCAAAGGAAGCAGTCCTTCAATGGATTTTGTAACCTGATCAGACACAAAGAGCAAAAGACAAAAACAGAAAATGTTTGGGTAAAACACGACCTCCACCACCTTCTTTTTGAGACACACACAATTAGCACTCAAAAACACACAACATAACACATCTTTATGAATCAATGACTGACTAAGATCTTTTCACCATTGACTAATCTCTCCACATAAACCCTAAACCCCCATGGATCAGATCATCATCTCTATCAATTTTTTTTTTCCATTTGGATTATCCTAATAACCCACCAAGACCATGTTAGTAGAACAATCTAAAGCGTCTCTCAACTCTCTCTCTNCTCTGCTTCGAGCTCTTTCAACTCGATTCTCCGTGGGTCGTTTGGGTTATGGATCTTTGGCAAAGGAAGCAGTCCTTCAATGGATTTTGTAACCTGATCAGACACAAGAGCAAAAGACAAAAACAGAAAATGTTTGGGTAAAACACGACCTCCACCACCTTCTTTTTGAGACACACAATTAGCACTCAAAAACACACACAACAAACACACCTTTATGAATCAATATGACTAGCTATAAAGTCAATCAATCCATCCCCATATCCCTGTTTCTTTTCACCATTTACTAATCTATCCACATAAACCCAACCCCCATGAATCAGATCATCATCTCTATCAATTTTTTCCATTTGGATTAATCCTAATAACCCACCAAGACCATGTTAGTAGAACAATCTAAAGCGTCTCTCAACTCTCTCTCTCTCTCTCTCTCTCTCTTTTGATGATTTTGTATTTTGGTATGAAATCACCAAAAGGGTCTTGACTCAATTGAACCCTAATCTAACCAATGGTTTTTTTTTCTTTTTTTTTTTTTTTTGGATTTAGGAAATTTTTTAAAAGGTTGAGGTCTCTGTAGAAATTGTTCGTCTTAATCACCATCCCTCAAACTTGGGAACCTCCTACGGAACTCTCTGGTAAATAACACAGAGGTTTTTGATTCTCCTGTTGAAATTGGAAGCAAAAGAAAGAGATCCAACCGAAATAAAAATGGTATCAGTTTTCGATATCTTCCAAATAAAAAAAAAACTTTTCGGGAACCTGATTCGAGATTTTAAAATCTCTATCTTATCTCTCCCAAATCAATCAATCAATCAGCTGCATACTCAGAGATTTTCACAAAATCAAAGATGATTTCAGATTGCTAAAACTCAAAATGGTGTAGAAGAAGGAAAAGAAGAAAAGTACCTGATCAGGTCTAAGACAAACGGAATCTCCCAAAACGATGACGTTTGCTGAATCATCAAGCATCTTGGCGATTCTAGATCCTAGATCTGGATCTGAAGAACCTTCACCACAAACGCTAACAAACTCCGAATACGGCATCCAGCTTCTCCCCGTCTCTCTAAGCTTCGATTTCACAATCTCGATCTGCGCCGCTCTAAGCAGCTTCTTCATATCCCCAACCGTAAGACTCGTCTCCGTCTCCGTCTCTTCCTTAACCGGAGGAGCAAGTCCGTCTAATCGAATCCGATCCTTACTCCCATCAATCTCACGGATCTTCTCAATCAAACTCTCACCAACAGGCATCTGCATAATCTCCGGCCTAATCATAGCAGTGTTATGCAAAAACCGCCGCGAAATCCCCATATCCCCAGGCTCCGGTGCGATCCTCGCCGTATCGCCTGAATCATTCGGAACTCTGGTTCGTACGGCTAACGAGGAAGACGAGATACGACAATTCGTAAGACTCTGCGACGCGACATTCGTCATGTTGAAGAGCTTCTTCGATAAAAGCTTCCTCATCGCCATTGTTGTAAAAAAAAAAAAAAAAAAAAA
>NC_025691.1:27545598-27547162 GCF_000633955.1 Camelina sativa
AACTTTGAGAGAGAGAAAGAGAAATAAAAATAAATAAATCGTTTTTTTATTTACGACTGAATAATGAAACAATAGAGACTAAAAGGGGTTTATATACTGTTACAATAATAACTAAAAATAAATAATAAATAATAAATAAAAGAGGCTCGTACACGTCAGCGTATATCGGAACGTACACGATAAATTAATATTTACAGTAACGGAATATTCGTTTTTTGGACACTCTTTTTTTTTTTCTCGCGAGAAATATGGAGGTGATGAGAGCCGTACACGTGTTAGGGTTGGTAGTGGTGATAGCATTGCGGTGCAGTTGTAGCCGTTGGATGTACTGTTTTGTTTTGGAGAGAAACCTAAATTAGTTCACAACGGCAGGCAAAACAGAGTAGAATGAAGAAAGTAGGAAACGAAAAGACTTATTACGTACACGCAAGCAGACGTGGATCCACGTACCTTTTTTTATTTATTTATTTGTTATTTGTTATTTTTTTACTTTTTAGTTTTATTTTTAACTAGTTTACTAGGTTAATTTGATAAATACTCCAATATGTTATTCTTAATTATTAGTTATTGACATTATAATAAATTTTAAATTATAATCAGAAAAAAATTCATTTTTTGTTTTTATTAGTTTAAATTTTTATTTTGAAAAATAAAGTTTGTAATATTTTTGTTAACCTTGAAATAGTCTTGGTCTAGATTGTTTACTTATTATTCAGTGTTTAAGAAAGTGTTATAAACGAACGTTGACCCGGTGCGTAACATCAAAAACACTTAATTGGAATCTAATTGATTTTAGATGCTTTATACGTTTACATAAAAAATTATAGATATGTTATTATTAACAAAAATTATACGAAAACATACATTAAAAGTAAAACACAGAAGATATTAAATTTATAACCATGACTATGAAGTTAAAAATTATAAATTAAAATCTTTATATTTGGAAATTAAAAATTATACTAAACTTTTTTTAATTAAATAATAATAGACTGTTTTTTCTTGTATAATTTTTTTGAATCGACTGAAACAACTTACATCTATTTAATAATTAAAACGGTTAAACATTAATCTTTTATGGTTTAGACGATTGTCTATATATCGATAAAACTTCTACATCTTAAATGTGTGTAAAAATTATACATACGCTATTTTTTTTTTAAAACGCTATTGAAATCATAGAAAATTTTCAAGTGATGACTTCATATAGTTACATTACTAAACAACATTTTGCTCCACTAACACAAGTGAATAGTCCTTTATACAATCTAATGTAAAACATACAAATTACGCTTTATATGTCCATCAAAATAGTACATTTCTCACCATCATTCTGATTTTCATCAAACTTTTTTTTTTGTAATACATGTTCTAAAGATGATTCGTAAAAGCGCATACCACATATATTATATAAGATTAAGGTAATTCGATATTTGGATTCGAGAAAAATAAATATTTTTATGTACAGTAGATCCAAACAAAAAGAAGACACAAATCAAGGTACAAAAGTTTCTAAAAGATTACGAAAAACAATATTTTAAGGAGGGGGGGGGGGGGGGGGGGG
>NC_025691.1:27547516-27562422 GCF_000633955.1 Camelina sativa
ATTTAGGCCGTATTTTATGTGATGCATATTATTTACATTTTCCAATGATCTAAAAAAAAGATTAGAAATTACAAAAAAAAACAATACCAAAAATTCCGGATACATAACATTTGTGAACTTATGTGGAAAAAAGAGTTATGGTTTTCAACGAACGAGAAACGTATAGTACTATAGAACAACAGTACCAAAAATCTCTCGCACATACAACACATCACATTTGCGAAATGCAGTGGAAAAAAGAATCATAGTTTCGATGGTTGAGAAAAATAAAGTATAGAATGACCAGCAACAGCAAGTGGATCAAATAGATAAGCATTCACCTGTTCTCAATATGAAACAAATTCGCATGTAGACAAATATAATGGTAATCCATAAAAACTTTGAGTAAGTGTTTTAGTTTTTTTCAATAAAAATTCTTTTAGTTTTTCGAGTGAACCAAACGAATATCTTTTTAGGATCTAAAACTAATCCGTTGAAAAATTTCATATAAATCAGATAATCATTTGTGTTAACAAAATAATATTTTTCTTTTAGCTTCCACCATATTATTACTTTTTGCTATTAAACTTACATTATCTAGTGCATATAATTTATTGCATACAAGACAAAAGAATGATACGTTAACGTGTTTATTTGAAAGCAAACGTAAATTAAAATGATGGCTATTTTGTAGTTTATACTTTTCGCATATGTTCCTCAAGCTTTAAGAAGTCTCCCGAGACTTTGGGAGCTATAATTAACAATTTGGTAAAACTATTATAGTACTGTATTAGCAAGTTGTACACTGACACGTTCATAGTATTACAGCCACTAGTTACAAACTTATTGGAAGGTGACAAGCAATGTCCACATATTTGCCACATAGTTTGGCAGAAAAATTCTAAATTCTAAATTTATTACATAAATGGTTAATCGACTTACTTAGGTCTAAGATGTAATTAATTATGATTACACAATTATATCAACTTTGACTTGGGGCTAATGGTGATGCCAGCAAGTGGCAGTTGCCACTTATATTATTAGACCCAATCAATGCTACTTAATGATAGAAATCCATCTTTTAAATTATGCAAGAGGTAATCTAGTTTATGGGTTAACTGACTTAAACATCTACATGAAAGTATTTTAAAAATATGTTGAACCCATCAGAATTTAGAAAATAGACCATTTGGTTATATGTTAAATCTAGATGAAGTTTTAGAGGTCAAGATATGATTTATAAACATTTATGAAGATATGATTCATGAACTTTTTGAAAACGAAGAAACTAACCTACACATTTTACTATGTTCTCTCGGTGCCACCTTTCAGAATGAAATATAACAAGTGGACTACTACTTCAGAATATCGTCACCATCTGCTTGGACGTGTCACGTGTGTGAATAGAGTATATCGCGACAAATCGAGTGCGTTCGTCCGTTTTAGTTGATATTTTAGTACAATTTATTTTATTGTCTTGTAGTAAATGTTCAAATTTTATAAGCCTATATGGGTTAGATTTATTCGACTAGAATATTTATATGGGTAACTTAAATACACAAAGAAGAAAACTCGTATATGGGTTTAGAGCAATTTAATCCATGGTGTTTCTTTTGTCATAATTAAAAAAAAACACAAAACCAAACTGCAAATTTTTTTTTTTTAAACTTTGGTTTAACGTTTTTTTATTAAGTTATTTTCATTAACCATGTTTACAACTTACAAGATAGCGTCAGAAAAGCATATTCTTATGAGATGATAGACAAATATAAATGTATAATGAAAGGGAATATTCTTTGGACTCAAGCATCAACACCGTAAAGAGTAATCGATCTGTATTTCTGTTTTTTTAATAAGTCGAGTTCAGTGCATTTGTTTTAATAGTGATTCACATTACAATGCATAACAAACGATATGAAATAAAAGGACATCATCGGAAGGTTCGCATTGCTTGTACCATCACCTTTAGACACGGGAAGTACTCCAAAACGGATGGATACAATTAACCATATAATTGTACCTGACACCACTAATTGATTTCTATTTTATCAACAACGAAGAAAAAGAAACGGGAACATGTTTTAGACATTAGGTCACATACAAAGACAAGAAATGGATTCTCGATCGTTAAAATCTAATGTACGAAGATTTCATGTCGAACTTGATTTTTTTTTTAATTAGTTTGGTTGTGAAAGCGATGGCTAGGCCAATGGGTGGGTGGCAAAAAATTTAGCTTTTATGATTACGGTTTATGTAAAAAGCATGAATACAATGGTGATGATAACGATTGGGGTATTCTACAATCTAGACCATTGTCATTTTCTTGTTATCATTCATGCGAAGACTCTCCAATATAGAGTGACGCCATCTTAGAGAGAAAGCTTTATGATCATTTTAATTGGTTAGAGAATTATAACAACATACATTTCTCAAGTTCGGATACAGTGTACCCAAAAGATATGGTAAAAAAAATTACGAACAAGCTAAGTTCTTTGAAATATGTGTGGCGCCGCTAGCACTACTACAACATGTTATGTCATATATATGTTCTCAGATCCTTTATATTTAGATCCAAGGTTTATGTACCAAGCTATGATTTCTGAATATCATAAAACTAAGCTTATTCCAACACATGTAATTAATTTTTGTGAGTGGTCAATTTCCTGCTTACCGGCTCAAACTCAGATCTAAGAATAACTTTATACGTATTATGTGCTGTGTTTGCGCTCTGAGGTGCATGCATGCTCAGAAAAAGTGACAACTATCTTAAAAGGTACATGCACATTGTGAGACCAACTTCCGCTGCCTCTCTAAGATCCTAAAAGGGTGTCCGCAGCAAAACAAGTTTGAAGGATTGCAAAAGCAAAACCATCATGCGGCGGAAGTGCTTACCGGTTCGGGAGAAAAAAAAGAGCAAGACGTCCCCAAGCACCACAAATTAAACATCCTCTTTATCAGTTTGTCTCCCAGTTAAGTGTTTTATTTTGATATATGTTTGACGTACACTTAATTTTTACTAAAGAAATTGTATGAGTTTATTATAGGTACGTAGCTCATATTGTAGTTTTGTTTGAGTTTCTTTACATGCATGTTATAAAATTATGTACATTTTTAAATATATCTTTTAATAAACATAATAAAATGTGGTTACACTTAAAAATAAGGGAACACACTACTTTAGCATGTATACATAAACCCAATAAACACACAAATAAAACAAATAATCACTTATTTCTGTTAGCAATAAAAGTAGTAAGAGACACTAAAGGAGCCACCTTTTCCGAACTAAACCCTTGAAGATGTTGCCGTGCATCTCTCGTCAATCTCTTAACAAATTCTCTCGATTTCTCCAACCCCATTAACTTTGGATACGTTAGCTTTCCGAGGAGCTGATCTTTTCCGGCAGTTTTTCCCAATTCCTCCGACGACTTCGTCTCGTCCAAAATATCATCCACCACTTGAAACAACAACCCAATGCACCGTGCAAACCTCCTCACTCTCTCAATCTGCTCATCAGATCCACCACCAATAATGGCTCCAAGAACCGCGGCAGTTTCCAACAAAACCGCGGTTTTATGGACATGGATAAACTCCAAATGCTCTAATCCGGCTTCGCTTAAGTCCACACCTTCACTGCTTATATCCATCGCTTGTCCCGCAACTAACCCTTTCGTGCCAATAGACCTAGCCAATTCTCTCACCGCCCATACCATTCTCTCCGGTGATATCTCTGCCGTTGTCATGTGCTCGAAGGCAAGAGACAAGAGAGCCCCACCGGAGAGAATAGCTACTCCTTCACCATATACTTTATGCGTCGTGGGCTTCCCACGGCGTAGATCATCATTGTCCATACAAGGTAAATCGTCTTTGATAAGAGACATCGTGTGGATCATCTCAACCGCACAAGCGGCTGGCATTGCTGCATTCTCTTTGCCACCTACCAGCTCACAAGAAGCGAGACAAAGTATTGGCCTAACGCGTTTTCCAGCCGCAAGAATCGCATAACGCATGGCCTCGTGGATCTTGACTGGCTCGCCGACTGGAATGGCTTCCTCTAGAGCTTTGTTAACTGATTCGGCTTTGCTCATCATGTACGGATCAAATTCAAACGTCAAGTCGTCATCTGAATCGATATCTTCATCTTCTTCGTCTTTGGGAGAATCAAGAAACTCGGCTACTTCTTTTTGTGATAAAAACGCAGCCCTGGCCCGAGTTTCCAAAGAAGGCTGGAGGAGACGGGCTAGCCTCGGTTTAAGATTCGTGAAGAAGAAGTTTATGGAGAGAATGAGAAGTGAGAGATAGAGAAAAAGAATTTGAGGTTCCATTTCACCAAATAAAATCAAAAAACTTCTTTCTCGAGTTATTTGTCCCATTAGTCTAATTTATAGGGAGATTTATGTATATGTCAACCGGACTTGAGAGTGATGTTGATATCTTCCCGTAACGCTTTAGTTGTTGCCGATTAGAGAAGGAAGACGTCTCATCTTCATGTCCTCAATTACGTAAAAGAAAGCAGAACCCAAAAAACATGGACCTCGTGAGAGACTACTTCATCTTCTCTGCACGTTTCCTTTATATTATTTCAAGCACTAATCTTCATTAACACGCATTATTTACTTGAACTTCATACAACTTCACGTCCTCTTTATTTTTAATTTTATAAAAATGGATTTGATTCTTTAGTGTCCACCTTAGGAGTCCCCCCAGTTCAAGCATTACGATATTCTCTTACAAACGTGTCTGTTATGTCTTGTGTGATCATTCACCATTAGCAAGACCATGATAAAGTTTGGCGAATAAATCCATAAAACTAATATTACCCTATTTATAAAAAACTATTCGATGAACTTTTGAAGTAGTTTACACAGTTTGGTTTTATTATGCCGCGGTAAAGTTCCTTTCTAATATAAATATTATTAGTAGAAATATAAAAAAGGTTTCTAAAATTTAGTTAAAATTATATATATATATATATATATATATATGTTTAGACATTAGTAGTTTAATTTTACTATTCGAATCATATATATATGCATACATTGACAAATACATAGGGTATCTAAGGGTTGGGCTAGCTTGTGCCTTTCGAACATACAGTATTCACTTTTGAAAGTGCATTAACCAAAACCAAAACGCAAGAAGAAATTATATGTTTGGTCTTCTATAAAGCATACCCGATATAAAGAAAAAAAATGTTCAAATGTCTAAATCTTTTTGTGACATTAATTTTCAAATATGAAAACATAAATAAATACTACAAACAGTTCTTTAAAAATTTAAAACCATAGAAGAAGACAAGGATACCAATGGATATAGTTTCAAACCAAATTTCATTAGAAATATTTTATAGTATAAGATCCCTGTTATTAGACTACTTAATCATTATGTTTTGCATATATTTTGCATTGGGTTATATAAATCCTAAAACCCCTAAAAAAAGAATAAACTTTAAAGAAAAAATCAAATTAATCACCTTACCTGAAGAGCAGTAAGATGTTCTTGGTAGAAATTATTGACAGGAACATCAACACACTTAGCTTCAAGCTTATAACAAACTTTGCTCTCAACAAGACAACTCCTAATCTTATGCCCTGGGTGGTAATTTTTTGTCTCAGGCTGTGTCCCATTAATTATTAGTGTGACTGTTAGGCAGTAGTATTGGCACGACTCCTTCTGGACACCTTGTGGTGCTGAGACAAGCTTCCCATGTCTAGCTTCTTCCTTTTAGAGTTTCCATCACTCTAGGCATCTCAGATGGTGTTTCCTGTATTATTTTTCATTAAAAACAAAAGAGATTGTTAACACTGAAATTTAAGAGATAAAATGGCTAATAATGGTATAAAAACATAAAATAGACAATTAAAACAATTTTGTCCAAAAAGAAAAGAAAAAAAAAACAGACAAATTAAACAACAAAACAAGTTACCTGTAGTTTGTAATATTTTACAAGAGGATGGTCAAATGCTTGCTGTCTGTTTTTGTCGATGCATTCGACAATTAATATCACCATCGGAAGTGTATTTAAGAGGCTTTCGTTTTTTATCAACATGACGAAATTATATAAGGATATCCTTGTTATTAGACTACTTAATCATAGATGATTGTCTATTATGTTTTGCATATAGTTTGCGTTGGGTTATATAAATCCTAATATTCTTATATCGTAATCAATACGATAAAAGAAAAATGTGTTGCTTTCCTTGTGTGACACATTAGCTTCAACATTGAAGTTGGTATTGACACCTCAATTAAAATCAATAGCCAATAAAAACATTTCAATTAATTCAACTAAGATTTCTAAACCAATAAAAAACTGTGTGTCATTAGGCCCAAAACCCGCAGGCTGGCCCGGTTCGGCCCGGTTTTGAAAACACCAAGCTCGGACTTAAATATATGTCTAGAAAAATCGGGCTTTTTGGACTCATCCCGTTCGGGCTTTAGAGTTTTTAGGGCTTAACCGATCGGGCTCGGACAGGCCCGAAAACCCTTATACAAATATAATTATACTTTTTTTGTTAACATTTTTGTTTGATTGCAATATTTTTTTAATGATTTATTGTAAATAAAGTTTAAAACTCTAATTTTAGTTTTCATATTTACTTAATAACCTTACTTTATATTTATAAAAATTTATCTGTGATACTTTATATAAATTATATATATTTTTTATTTGGTTTTAAATTTTTAATTTTAGATTAAGTTGGGTTTAGTGAATATAGATAAGTTATTTAAATTTTGATTGATTTGTTTTATATTACACCTTTAAACATTTCTTTTTAATACATGTTATAAACTAACTTATAAGTTTGAATTTTTGATCCGTATGATAAGCTCGGAAAAGCCCAAAAAGGCTTGTAGCCCTGTTAGAGCCGGGTCGGGCTTTGAAATATAGGCTTGAAAATATTTTGGGCCGGGCCGAGAAGGGCTCAAATATATGCGGATTTTACGGGATTTTGGGCCGGACCGGGCCGAGCCAGCCCGATTGACACCTCTATGTGCCACATCACGTTGTCTTTCACTTCATAAACTTTTTCCAACATAATAAAAAAACACGACGACTCTAATCGTTTGTTCTTCTCCTTCACACTATAAGACTGCTTTTGAATTCAGTTAGAGAGAATAAACAAAAAAATCGTCACAAAGTTTTGCCTTCAATGAAACAAACATAAAGAGAAGAAAACGCACGACTCGTGCGGCATGAGACATGGAAGAAGCATAAGTCATTGTTAAAGAGGCAAAACAATCTTACCAAATTCACCTTTGATTAATTCGAACAAGAGTTTCATCAAAATCTACATATTCTGAAATCATATTCTCCGGTTATCGAGAACTCTTTGGAAGAAGAGGCGAAGTTAAAAATTAGGATAGGGAAGAAATTTGAAAAGATAGAATAGATAGAGAGAGAAAAGGAGAAAGGAGAGAGAGAAACGCATTGTGATGTGAAGAACAAGGAAGAAGAGAAGAGAGACATAGATATATCAATTCCTCTGGTAAGTCTTTCACTAACCACACAATTGTCATCTGATATACAAAAAATTAAAAAATTCACAAAAGAGCAACTTGGGCATGACAAAGTTCATTAATTTCTTTTAGAATCGCAGGTCCAATCTAGGTAAAGATGTCATTTTTATTCAAGCTTTTAGGATTGCTTCAAGAAGAAATTGACTCACCTGTTCTTTGTTGACTTAGGTCTTAAATGAAGATGATATTGAACAGATTGCTGCTTTGGATAAGAACATTTTTTTTAAGGTTTAGTATAATACATGTTACTTACTACTACTTCTAGAACTCTCTATGTGAAAATTATCATTTTTAGTTCTCTTTCCATTTTAGTAAATTTCAAAAGCTTCATCTTTGGTTTGTGTCAGATTTACGAGACAAAAGATTGAAGTGACTAAACCTAAAATACTCTAAGAGATCCATCAAGAACATTTAAAATGTAGACATGAAAGAGTAATATATCTTACTGTTCTAGAAGATTTGTGAGTGAGAAACAAATCAAGAACTAATGGTTTGTAATTCCTAAACTTATTTAGTAATAAAATTTAAAATCTGTTCAGAAACTAAATTTAAGAAAGAAAAAAAACACAAATATCATATGATGATGTAAATAATAATAATAAAAAATACTATTGAAATTTTCAAAAACTTATGAATTAATTCTAAATAACATATATTAAATTATGAATCGAGAAAAACAAAACAAAAATATGACAAAAATAATATAAAAAAATTAATCCCGGAGCGTAGCGTAGCGCGGATACCAATCTAGTATTTATAAATACATTTGACTTCATCGTATGTGTTATAAGAAAACACCGTGATTAAGTTGTGCATGTGGTTAAACTTATAATACATTAATACCCAAAACGTCAACCTGACTAAAAGATCTAGCAGACCCTTCTTAATTAAAGTAGTACAAATTATGAAATTCTAGAAAGCCTTTAAAATCATTCCTAAGTTATAAAAAAAATAAAGATGAAATCACAAACCACGCAGGTCTCTGCAACTATTGCTTCTTCCTGTAAGTTTTCATCTCCGAGATTGCTTATAAATGCTTATGGAGAAGATGAAGAAGACAATCTTTACTTTTATAGTTGATCTTCGATGAATAAGGTCAAAGCAAGAAGGAGAAGACAAAGTGGAAGCTGTTAGAAACGTTTCTAAAGATGACACTTTGTCTCTTCTTTCACAATTCTCTTCTTTCACAATTTAACTTCACTATAAAGAAAACATACCTTATTGTAACACCCTGACCACCACTTTTAGTAGGCCACACATCTTCTTTTTGTTCGTGAACCTATCCTTATTCGACGGCCGACAAGTTATGTCCAAGAAGCTCGAAAAACTTGTTTACCAACTCCATAAATCACCATGTGATTTTTCTTCATATTTTGTTATCATCCACATGGTATCAAAAATCACTTTGAAATTGTTCCAGCTCAAGCACACTTAACGCTAGAATTCTCATGACATGGTTAAACGAAAAAATAAGTGAACTTTGATGACATAATGTTCAAATCAATTATATTAGACTTCTCTATATATATCATTAATTATATTTCGTAAATTCGGGGTGTTACACTCAAATTCTTGATAAGAGATAACCAAGATGTAGTGTAAAATTTGTCCATATATATGTGAAATATATAGTCTGATAAGAATTTGTGGTTCTGGGGATCCCGAAGATGTTTGAGGAGATGCATATGCCAAAGGAGAGAATGATGTTCAAGATTCGTGATCCAAAAGGGAACAAGTCATGGAAGGTTATAAGGTCACTGGTACACAATCAAGATATTCATTGCTGGATGGATTTGTTTGGTCAAAGAGTTAGGTTTAGTGGTCGGAGATGTTTGCACATCCAAGCTCATCAAATCAACCAAAGTAGAAAAAGGGACTTGGTGATTATGCTGTTGAGGTGATCACAGATGATGATGCTGTATGTGAGGAGTGAGGTGATCTTCAGTTTGATCAATCTCTGAGACTCTAGCTAAATGCGTCAGGAAACCAATCTTCATTATGTATGGTGTGTTATTACAATATTGTTTCTCTGAGATTTTTGTGTTAGTGCATTGTTTTTTCTCTCCTGCTTGGAGTTTACAATTCTATCAAGTCCGATAGAGATCACATCATCAATCACCAAATATTGAAGCCACTAGAGCCACATGATATGTATAACGAAACAATTAATAAACTAATGAAAAGCACATGATAAATCAATAGTATCAAGGTTTAGCCAAAAAGACAGAACACACTAATAAATAAATATCATAAGTGAGCTGTACAAGCAATATGGTCATAAAACACCAAAGATAAAATCAAACATAAAAAGCAAACTCCAGAGTAATGTATAAAAGGATCAACGAATCTCTCTGTCCTAAAAAAACCCAATAAACTATGTTCAAGGCTTATATCCATAGGTACGGGTATAACTGTCATCCCTCTTGTTGTTCCTGAAAGCACAGCAACCAACAGAGTAGACAATGATGAGGAAGACAAGGAAGATGATGTTGACGATCGCTACTTTCTTCCATGCGCTCTTGACGTTGTCGAGTAGACCCGCTTTGCAAGATTGACAATCGAAGCAAAGCCTGTCTTTTGCGTTGTCCCAGGTTTGGCAGTCTGGATGAGCAAGTGTTCCCGTTGTGTTCTTGTTCCAGGTTGTGGGGTTTACGTACTCGAATCCACATGCATCTGAGGGTTTGCAGCAACCAGACTGTAACACAAAAGAAAGATTTGTTAGTTAAGTTATAGCCGCCTTCAGATATAGAAACATTCAAAAAAGATTCATCTTCAGAAACTATCTAACAAACTAATAACATACAAAAGTGCTAAGAACAGAGCATAACTAAGTTACAAATTAAAGCTTGCATCTTAAGTAAGAATCAAACACTTGGAGATCACTAAAAAAAAGTCAATCCTTTTCAAACATTTGATCAAAATTTTAGCAATTCAACTAAAATCTTATAGAGACTAACCCATCAATTTTAATCAAAATTAGGAACTAAGGCATATATGTCTATGGGTTCAGATTCTCAATCAAAACAAAAAAAAACTGAAACTTTGAATCAAAAAGAAAAATCAAAAGTTCAAGAATCACAAAAAGAGAACTTTAAGGATCAAAAAGCTTAATCACTTTCTAACTTTTTGATCACAAATCACTAAAAACCCTAAAAATAGGAATAAATTTAGAAAGACAAAAGTCAAATCAAACACTTTACCTGAAGAGCAGTAAGATGTTCTTGGTAGAAACTATTGACAGGAACATCAATAAACTTAGCTTCAAGCTTAGAACAAACTTTGCTCTCAACAAGACAACTCCTAATCTTATTCCAGTTTTTACCATTATTAACACGATTCTGCAACCAATCAGAGTAATCGCCAAGTCTATACTCTTTATAACCTTTCCCAGCAATAGCTTCACCTGCGCCTTTGTTTGTAACAACAAAGGCGAAAACTGTTATACAGAACACAAGGAGAATCAAGAGGAACATGACAAAGAGATAAACCCAAAGAAGCCATGTGACTCTGCAACATGAACCGATCAAACCAGCTATGGCTACAACCATGAGAAAAACTCCAAGAGCAATCACGGGTTTGTCTAGGAATCTTTCACACTCTGTTGACCCTTTTTGGCTTAGCCAGATTCCTCCAGCTAAGATTGGGATCGAGAGGAGAAAGACTAGGAAGTTGAGTATACCAACAAGGTTGTTGCTACAACGAACCATGGTTGATTGATTTGATTGATACTTTGAGGGAAGCTTAAGATAAGAAGATGGAAACAGAGAAAAAGATTGAGAATTTGAGGAACCCAGAGACGTGTTTAGGTGAGTTGGGAGAAATAAGTTTATATATAGAGATGATTGAAACGCGTGGAAGTGAGGAAATTTGCAGAGAAGTTTCGTTTGTTTTGTGTCCTTCCTTTATTTGGCTTCTTGTCTTAAGGAAGAGTAGTTGGAGACTTGAAGACTTTGGTTTGGTTGCATTGGAAGAAGGACTCTTTAATTTCCACGCGCTTTATAGCGAGTGCTCGAGATTTTTTCTGGATAATGCTTTAATTGGAATAGTTAGTAGTATTTTATTTTCTTTTTTATACTATATAATATTTTTCTCCATATTTGATCTTATCTTATTTATGAATAATGACTTTTTTTTATTATATATAGCTGTCAAAAAAAAAAAAAGAATTATGAATATAAGTTTATTGCTAACTATATATAAATTTATCGACCAACATATGTTTTTTACAATACAAAATTTATGATATAAAATTATATAGACATATATAAGTTTTATTTATAATATATGATATCACTAATTGGAATTTTTTTGAAAATTTTAAAATATAATCAGTTTTTGTTCGTTCTATATTGTCTAAAACCCCTATGTCAAATCAAACCTAAAAGAAAAGTATTAAGGTATTGAAAGATCAAGTAGCTTTCACTTTTATATGATTATCTTATTTCTACTATGTTAAATTAAGAGTGCTATTTTTCCTTTTGTTTTTTACTTGCTTGAGAGAGTTGGGAAGGTTTTAAAAGTTCAATTTGTTAATTGTTTACCCGTATGTTTTGGTCAACGTTTTACTCGTATTTTTGTTACGCCACTGGAAAAAATAGCAATTTGTNAGATGTAAACAGTGAAAAAAGATTGAGAATTTGAGGAACACAGAAACGTGTATATCGAGTGGGTTTAGGTTGGTTGAGAGAAATAAGTTTATATAGAGAAGATTGAAACGCGTAGAGAGAGGCGTCTCTTACAGAGAAGTTTCTTAAGTTTTGCTTTAGTTTGGTTCTCATTTGTCTTAAGGAAAAGTAGTTGGAGACTTGAAGACTTGGTTGTATTGGAAGAAGGACTCTTTAGTTTCCCACGCGCTTTTTTATGGCGAGTGGTCGAGATTATTTTGGATAATGACTTAAATTGTAAATAGTTATTATTTTATTTTCTTTTTATACTATATTGTTTTCTACATATTTGATCTTATCTTATTTATGAATTATGACTAAATATTAAATAAAGAGTTTTAAATATATATCTGTCAAACAAAAATAAATTTTATTTCGTAAACGGTTTAGAAATCTAAACCATACTTTTGAATATAATAACTAAATAACTATTATATAACAAAGTTAATAATTTTTTAACAAAACATATTTTTATTTTAATACATAATTTATGACATACAATTAAATAGTCTTATATATATAATATATGATGACAAATTGTATTTTTATCATTTTTTTAAATATGTATAATAATTTGTTTTTCGTTCTATATATTATCTGAAAACCATATGTCAAACCTAAAAGAAAAGTATTAAGGTTTTGAAAGATCAAGTAGCTTTCGCTTTCAGATGATTATCTTATTTCTACTATGTCAAATAAATTTGAGTATTATTTTCTTCTTGTTTTTTACTTGCGTGAGAAAGATGGAAAGGTTTTAAAAGTCCAATTTGATAATTGTTTACTCCCATTTTTTGGTCAACGTTTTACTCGTATTTTATTTAATTAATAAATGTATGCCATTGGAAAAAATTGCAATTTGTTTTTAAGCTTTTGGAGGCTGCATTGCTACCTAACCTACTAATGGAAATTAGATAATGAGAAATAGTAATTCAAATTACATGAACTCTTGTTTTAAAACATATTCAAATTAGATTTGTTTGAACCCGCATGATAGATGTTGTTTACCAAAACAAATTTAAAAACTAGGCCAATACCGGCACTTAAATAAACCAAATTTTCTAGTAATTGTAAAAATTATTTATAGTATTTATGATTGGTAGTTTACTATATTATTATTATTATTTTACTTTTTCAAAAAAGTAAATGTAAACTTTTTAGTTCTAGGATTTGTAATTTATTTTATTATATATATTTTCAAATAATAGGTGTTATCCTTTTACGTTTAAGGATTTGTAATTTATTATATAATTTTCTTTATACGTATCAAAATCCAATCACAAACATGATATGCATCAATCACGTTAACTTTGAAAACCAAATTTTATACAAGATGAGATAATTGAAATTCAATTTGATCATATTCATTAATATCTAAACCAAATAAATTAATAAAATAATTAATGGCCCCCTACATTTAGTAGTAGCTAAAATCTTTCTTACTAAAAAAAAACCTAAAAAAAAAAAAATCTTTCTTACTCTAATCTGCTATCAAAATAAATTGTAATTTTAGTTAGATTTAAATTACTTGATTTTAAATTAGGTAGAAAACAATAATGTCAATAGTATATATAAGTGTTGGAAATACATAAATACTAATGCTTAGTATTAGTTTTGACAAATCTCATTAAAGTCATTATGACATGTGGGTATCAAATTCACATAAGACATCTAAAATATGCGGAAATCGGAAATTTGGTCTTAAAGGATTTCAGAACTGAGTTTTTTATCTTTCAATCAACCAGAGTATTTTTAATTAGAAATGTATTGGTAAGATACAACTAATCTTTCTAAATTTTTTTTTTTGATTTTTCAATAACACAAAAATTCCAAATGCTAAATTTGATTACAAAATTTATGAATTTATTTACATAACATTAATTGTAGCATAAATGTTAAATATTGTTAGTAGGATGTTTAGCCGTGACCTCAATATTAAAATCCTAAGACATGAGTGTGATAATAATCAGTGTTCTAGGTATGGATGCGAGGAGGAGACAATAAATCATGTCTTGTTTACGTGCTCTTGACCACTTCAAATAAATATATACACTTTTGAGGATTCTCTTGGCATAAGGAATTTTTTTGGGTATCATCAATTTATTTGAACTGCTTAGATGTCTTGGGAGACAACCATGCAAGAGTTATGAAATCAGACCTGAAAGATATGAGTTTTAAATTTCTTGGATTCTTTGGTTTAATTTGAAAAGCTCATATTTTTGAAATTTTTTATGTCTTACATATGATCACTCGTTAAATATTTAATAGGCTGGATGGTTATGATCACCCGATGTCTTAGTGAAGGTGTGTGTGCGCAAAGATTACTTGATTCTCCTCGTCAGCTTGAGTATCAGCGGACCTCGGTGCGGTTTCATAATTCACGGTTCGTTCCAAATTGGTTAAGATGAAGTCTTTTCCTTTAGAGTGGCACGTTGTATGCTCCTAATTTATATGAATATATGAGGCTCAAGAATCTTTTTCTTTCATCTTATTTTTTCATTTATTTATTCTATTAAATTTGTAGCTCTGGTTTGGATTTACATCTATTTTATTGATTTATTCAATCTTGTTGAACAATAATACTGTAAAAATGAGATGCTTAGTCTTTAATTTGGGCGTTCCTTCTTTTAGTAATAGTCACTTAAGTATATAATATTTTCTTTGTAATAAAAGGTACTAAAACTAAACATAGCTTCTATATATATATATATATATATATATATATATATATATATATATATATAT